>NC_063208.1:13696378-13701378 GCF_017589495.1 Alosa alosa
AAAGTCTGAATCACAACCACACAGGCATTGCACTGCTGCTGCTTGGGCCTCTTACTACAGTAAGTGCAGAGCCATGGAGAAGTCTGGAAGCAAAATATGTTCTCTGGCTACGGTGCCCCGAAACAGGGAACTTGGGGAAATAGGTATAGTAGCACATTAAACAGCTTAAACTGATCACCACTCTAATTTACAGAAACATTTATGTCTTGATGTATGGTTCATATGAAGAGTTTGGTTTCGAAAACGCTCCGTTTTTAAAAACATTAAAAAGTCATGCTATTTAATCGTGTATTTATCAATCAAATTGCAGTTGCAAATAACAATTCACAAATACAGTTCTACTGAAATAACTTTGAAAAAAAAAATGTAAAAAAAAGATTTATGAAAATTAATTTAATTCACCCCCACACACACACACAACTCATTCACCAACCCTCAATGGCTTAAATCTATCTAGTGTCTAGTGTATTCCAGTTGCAAGGCATTTCCAATGGAAATGATTCCTGATTGGGCATCTAAACGGAGGGTTAAAACTGTCAAGCAGCAGCACCCATCATGCATCAGTGAGGCTAGGAGCCATGATGGCAAACGGCTGCTGCTGCCAGCGCCCAGCCTGAGGGTGGACGGGATGTCAACAAACGCCACGGCCTGATGGGAGGGAAGGGATGAGGCATGATGGGAAAAAGAATGGAGGGGCTGGGGGGGTGGGAGAAGGCGGGAGAGGGGAGGGGGGTGGGCGGCATTCTTATTCCTCCAGCTGAGTGGAAAGCGATCCTCCAGCCGCACATCTCTCCCCACGGACCCACTCTGTGTGTGTGTGTTTGTGTGTGTTGTGTGTGTGTGTGTGTGTGTGTGTGTGTGTGTCTGTATGCGTGTTTAATGCCTGTTTGGGCATATGAATGGGTGCATGTGTGTGTGAGTGTGTGCATGTATGTGTATATACACTATATGTGTGTGTGTGTATGTGAAAACCTGCCTGTTGAACTGGGTCACCCACATGTGCAATGCTCACTCACACAGAGACTATGGGAAAGAGTGTGAACACAAACAGGCATGGGCGAACGAGCGAACGAGTGCATGAATCATGGATGGCCCATCAAAGATGCAGCATCTTCACTGAGCTCACTACCCCCTGCAAACTAACCCCCCCGTCACACACACACACACACACACACACACACACACACACACCTACAGTATCCTATTGCTCATGCTAATCATCATCTGCAACTGTGTCAAGTTCAGATGAAAATAGATGAACTGGAGAAGTTGAAGTGTCACAGCAGTGTTAGAGCCCAATAACTGCATGAGAAAGGCAACCATCCACACACACACTGGCCCACCACATGAAATTATATTAGAATACCTGTGGGCGCCATTTGTATGGGCATGAACACATTTTGTACAGGCTCTAGTCTAGTTAAATGAATAAGGTTTCTATTGAGAGTAGAATTTGTCAGGGATACAAATGGTGTATGTTTTAGGGAAAGATGAAACCTTACAGATGAAGAGAAGAAAAGAAAAGAGAAGAGAACATTTATGTCTTGATGTATGGTTCATATGAAGAGTTGAAGAGAAGATATGAAGAGTTGAAGAGAAGAGAAGACAAGAGAAGACAAGACAAGACAAGACAAGAGAAAAGAAGAGAAGAGAAAAGAAGAGAAGAGAAAAGAAGAGGAGAGAAGAGAAGAGAAGAGAAGAGAAGAGAAGAGAAGAGAAGAGAAGAGAAGAGAAGAGAGAGGACTGGGAATACAGAGGGTTAGGGAATGACTCTGCAGTATATCATCAGGACTAGAGCAGGCTGAAAATGCACAGATGTGTGGGAGAGGTTGGGAGTGGTGGCCGTGGGCAGTGACTGACTAGGGTGTGGTGGGGGTGGAGGTGGCAACACTTGTCCCTTTACAGCTGAGGTTGGAGGCACTGGCACAGAACCAGTCGGGAGCAGGTGATGGGCACATGTGCTTAGGCTTGTTTTTGGTGAGATAACACGCAGATGAAGGTTTAAAGGAGCATTTCAGTATACTTCAACCTAGGGTCTATTTGTAGATGATAACAAGTCTAAATCTTTGTCTGGGACCAAAACCTTCTCATTAAAATAAGTAAATATACTGAAAAGATGAAATGCAGTAAGGATAAATGTGATATGATATCATGCAAAGAAAGCCAAAAGCACCAGACCACAATCAGGCCAGTGAAGGCACCTGTCCAGTAACTCTGCCCTGCAGAGAGACAGATAAGGACAGACAGGCAGAAACAGGCAGGGCCCTATAGCACATGTGAAGGGCACGCCATGGGCATGCAATGGGTACAGAGCCAATTAGAATAGTGCCACCTGTGCCATGTGGCATGCATGAAAGAGTTCCTTCCTGTGGACCAACTGAAACGCGCCATGGTGAGGTCAAAGGCAGACAAGGTCAAGGATAAAACGCATAAGATGCCACTTCCTTTGTCCTGATGGTATGACAAAGAAGATGTATCTACTGAGTGCTTGGCATGTTTTGTATTGAGTCTGCAGTGTCACCATTGCTTAGGATGTGGAGATGGTAAATACATCTCTCTGGGATTGTTGATTACTCAAATCTTTAAGTGAAACCTCTACATTCCTAG
Source organism: Alosa alosa (assembly GCF_017589495.1). Classification (NCBI taxonomy): domain Eukaryota; kingdom Metazoa; phylum Chordata; class Actinopteri; order Clupeiformes; family Clupeidae; genus Alosa; species Alosa alosa. Next base: position 13,698,986 of record NC_063208.1, read on the forward strand.
ACACACCTGAAAGTCGGTTCATGGCCTGGCAACTCAATTCAAATTTCCAGGTACATTCCTAGTGTTCCCACTAGCTACTCTTATACTACTAGTATATTCCCAACTCTAAACCGCCAGATCAGGCAATCATTTTTTTCCTCTCCCAAAAGCCAGTGATAGTTGCTACAATATCCAGAAGCCACCCTGCACCACTATCAACAACCTATGCACCACTATAACAACTTATGTGTGTGGCTAATAACTTCCAGGAAGGCTGGCTCTACTGAGAGTGAGCATTAACGTCACCTTCTCCAAAACATAAACAGTTGCCCCAACAGTGAATGGGAAAAAACATACAAAAACCCCATACAAAAAACAAATAAAAAATACATAAAACCCACTTGCGATCCACTCCATGCTTGACATAAAATGTCAATAACACAACACACTAAGCCTAACAAAGAAAGCTACAGTTAGGCACACTACAAAAATCTCTGCTGTAAGACATTTCGAAGATGCCTGTATGTCAGACGTCTGTCAAAATACATGCACTCACTCGCCAGAGGAAAACTATGTCCTGTAACGCATTCCTAAGACGTTGGTCAAGCTGGACTCTGTATTGTTTTGGTATAAACAGCAGTGTCTTCTTTACTGTGGCAGGTCTTGTCACAGCCAATAAGGACAGTGTATCTGAGGCTGTGTGAGTGTGAATGCCGCCACAGCCCCATATTTTACAGTAAAGGAGAACAAAATGTTCATGTGGCCTGACGAACACACCCTTGAGGCACAGAAAACTGCAGTATCAGCAGCACCCGATCTTCCTTCTCTGCAAAACATGTGGCAACTACCTTTTCGATAATTGTCTGTTTGTTAGTGTGTGTGTGTGTGTGTGTGTGTGTGTGTGTGTGTGTGTGTGTGTGTGTGTGTGTGTGCTAGAGAGTGTTTAATTTGTGCGTTAAGCATCATGTAGAAATGACGTTCACGGTTTATTTGTGTTAGTATGCTGGTGTCTGTGCACATTTCACAAAACAACATGTGAACAGAATAGATATGCAACAAAAATAATACTGTGTGGGGTTACAAGGTTTTATTTATGTGTTGGTGTGTGTCTGTGTGTATGTGTGTGTGTGTGTGTGTGTGTGTGTGTGTGTGTGTGTGATGATGTATGTTTATGAACATGGGTAGCATATCAAACATCCCCATGCTCTCCTGCAGAGCTGAATAGCCTCGACCACAGTAGCCCTGCCCTATTTTCACCCCCAGGCAATCTATGCAAATAGTAACTGTATATCATATCCATTCTACTGGCCTACTGCCATACAACTGTGTGGTGTGAGAGTGTAACTCATTTTATCACTGACTTGCCAAGTCACCTCTAGGATAAAACGTTGCCACACATAACTGTATCTTACAAGGATACAAGGATACAAGGATACAAGGAAGTTTATTGTCACATGCATATAGTTACTGGAAGTAAGAAATGCAGTGAAATTATGTCTAGTGTCAGCCTATTTTGTGCAAAGTGGGGGTAAAAAGTGCAGTAGAAGAGGGGTTTAGTAGATTAAGTGGCAAAGGGCTGCATAAAAGGTGGGGGAGGATAGGAATTGGGGTGGGGGCACCAACAAGGAGCACCCAAGAGCAACAGGGGCAGGAAAAACTCCCTTACCAAGGAAGAAACCTTGGGCAGATCCACGGCTCAAGGGGCTAACCCAACTGCCAGGGGTCTTGGTGTGTGTGTTGGGGGATGACAGGGGAGATGTGATGGTGTGCTGTGTATGTGGGGAGAGGGCAGTGTGCAATATGTGTGTTGGGCTTCCTCATGAGACAATGTGCTGTGTATTGGGGGCAACAGTGTGCTGTAAGTATGTTGGGGATGTGTGTTGGACTTACTATTGCAAGCAGAGTACTGTATGTATGATGTATGTGAGTGATGAAGATATTGTTATGGGAGGAGGGGTGTAGTAGTGACTGTGTGTGTGTGTGTGTGTGTGTGTGTGTGTGTGTGTGGGTAGGTGGGGGCAGTGTGCTGTAAGTATGTAGAAGAGGATGTGTGTTGGAGAAGATCCTGAAGACAATGTGCTGTGTATGTAGGGAGGGGCAGTGTGCAGCAAGTAGAGGAGGCTTACTGTAGCAAGCAGTGTGCTGTATGTATGTGAGGTGATGACAGTGATGATGTTAATGTGTTTGTTTTGTGGGGGGGTGTTGGGGATGGGGGTGGGGTGGGGGCAGAAAGGCTAGGCAATCAAGGACATGGGTAGATGGAGGAGAAATCAAAAAATAATAAATAAAAAGTTCTATGGAGATGTGCAAAAGTTGGAGAAAGTCAGATATGTGTGTGTGTGTGTGTGTGTGTGTGTGTTTGACGTGTGATGAAATAAGAAAATAATAAAAGGTCTATAGCATAGGGTGAGGGA
>NC_063208.1:13706378-13793878 GCF_017589495.1 Alosa alosa
AATCCTTTGCTCTTGTTTAATCCATGACCTCTTTACCCCTAGACCAACTGATCACACAAAACACATGATTACCCACAAATGTCCTGGCCCAATTATTTTCATGTTTAAGAAAACAAAGACAATTCGGGAACAGTAGATGTTGTTATATAACGTGACTACGCCGCCCCCATATGTTACAGAGATGGCGCTCTGATAGAGGGGTGGAAGGCAGCATTCTTAGTGTCCTCATTAACTAACTCCACGGTGTGCACTACACTGATTACCCAATATTAGACTGCGCAGAATAAACAACATTAAATAATCCCAGATTTCTGCCTCTGTTTGAAAATAGTTAGACCTGTACAGGTGGCCTAGCTGGCCCTGACAGTCCACTAAGACACAGATGCAGAAGCGTTGTACACCTGCTCCTTTCAGACTTAGTACACTCTGAGTTGAGATACACATGGGGATATACTGTAGTCTTCTAGCCCTCAATTTGTGTGGAGTCTGTTTTTCTGGTGCGCCAATCATCTAGTCAAGAATCTCATTTGGTGAAACAGAATCACAAAGAAACATAGTGTTTCACAAACTGGCAGTGTAGAACAGCAGTGTCAATTCTAACTGGATAATGGCTGATTCAATGGCTCTGAATTCCAATCTGGACTACACCCAATTCTTACGTGACTAACCCGCCGAAAGTCCAGGGTAGTTTCTACGTACTCCAAATAAACCATTGTGAAAACTGCAATTCATGAGATGGCAGCACCAGGCTAAAGCATAAACAGTTGAGCACAGCTGTTTTACCACCTGAGGGAGGTATTCTGGGCATCCTTATGTGGTTTAAAATACCTCATAGCAAAATGACGTCTATGGATCAGGCACACAGGGGATGCGGGCAGTACAGTACAGTGGGCGCAGCTGGTCCTTGTCCACTAAACAAACCCCTGTGATTAGGCTCGTTCGACTTCATGCAGCGCTGCGGAGATCTGGCTGAACATGACGCATGCTGGACATTTGCACAATGCGACACAATGCATTCAGCCTGATCTGTGCAGTCCACTATAACTCAGTCATACATACCACTTCCTCCTCTTCCCCTGTGTGTGTGTGTGTGTATGTGTGTGTGTGTGTGTGTGTGTGTGTGTGTGTGTGTGTGTGTGTGTGTGTGTGTGTTTGTGTGTGTATATGTGGGTGCGTGCATGTGTTGAATATGTGCAGATCTGTCTGGAATGTGTGCTGATCTGTCTGGTCTGGTCTGGTCTTATAAGGTAACTGCACTGCACTGCATATTTATATTTATTATACACTTTTCTGCTTTTCTGCACTTCTGGTTAGACGCAAAATGCATTTCGTTGTCTTTGTACTTGTACTCTGGACAATGACAATAAAGTTGAATCTAATCTAATCTAATTGAATCTAATCTGTGATTTACATCATCTCATCCGGTGTGAAGTGACGCTATACGCTGTTCTGACTGAGGTGGAACAGAGGAGGGGATAGGAGCATCAGTCCCCCCCACCCTCCTTCTATTCTTCTGTCTCCACCTCTTCCTGTCCTTCAGACTCTCACACACACACACAAACACACATACGCATACACACACACACAGAAGAAGAAAGACCCCCGGTCCTCCCTTACACAGATTAGTCATTACTCACTCTCCACACCCTGCTTGGGTTCTGTCACACCGCCACAGGAAAACCCTCACAGCCTCTCCAGTCTAACCCTGTCTCTCCCTCTGTTCTGTTCAGCAGATACCTCTTTCATTTGAGTCCAGTTTCTAATGCAAATCTCCAGAGGACCCAACATAATCATTCGCAGTACAGTCTAGACATGGTTCAAACAGGGGACTGAGCCTCAGCTCAAATCAAACAGTCAGAGAACATGGTTTCATACATAAACAAAGCGCAGTCTCTACCACTTGTGGGAAGTCAAACACAAAACACACACAGACACAGACAGACACACACCCACACCCACAGCTCTCTAAAAGCACACAGCTCATACATACAAAACATACAAAGCCCGTACAGGGCTGATTGAGAGGTCCATTAATGTGGAGAGGATGTTAGTGTGTCTGACCACATGCATGTCCGGCTTTCCTTCCTTTGTTTGCTGCACGCCACTGCTACTTTTACAGTGCTTGGAGGAATTGAAGCCATGTTGGAAAGGATAATATACATACTTCCTATACTAATATGCATGTTGAAAACTGAACTAGAATATTGGAAGTACCTAAAGTGAATCTTAAGGTGTGTAAGTCTGGTCAAAATGAATAAGAACGGCTAATGTTGCTTATAGAACTCTCCAGGAAGCATAGAAGGTCTGACAAAAGCATTTTTGAGGCAGATTGCATCAGGAGGAGGCTAAGGATCCTTTGTTTTCCTTTTCACATGATGTTGAATCGCAGCCAGGAATACTGAACCAAGAACTGAAGAGCACCTGGGAACGTTATCATTTTCATCTCACAACCACTTGAAACAGAAAAGCTATGACTGTGGTTTAAACATCTGGTTTAAAAGACATTTAAAAGCCTCTAACCACAGCTTATATTTATATTAACAACACTTAAAAATAAAACTTGGATCTTTTGGATTTCCTTAATTCCTCATGTGCAGCTACATGCAATCTTAAACATAAGGTATTTATGAGAGATAAAGCGGAAAGCTGTCTTTGAACAGGGTGACCAAAACCTTGCCTTCTAAAGAGAGACTAAACAACATCTCTTTGAACATGTCAGATCTTGGCCTGTGCTGGGGATTTTTTCTTCCAGCCCACAACTCTGGCAACAAAGCATCTAATGTTGTCCAAGAGAAGACTCTAGAGCTTGTCCGTCTCTGCTGTGAATCCTCAAGTATCAATAGGAAGTCAGGGTCTTGCACATAAACATTTCCTCTTAACAAATTACCCAGTCAGTAGGTCAAAGGGCAATGCAGATGAACTTTAGGAATTAGCAGCAGACCAAGATTGCCTATAAATTCCCAATTATCCTATCTAGCACATTTCTAGCAGAATGTAACTAGATGACATTCTGTATCTCCCCCAGATGGGTAAACAGGGTTGGCTGCACCAGAGGTGGGAGGAATGGCTGCTCAGGGGGACTTCTCTCTCTCTCTCCGTGTTGAGTAATGGGAAAGGAATGTAGGTCTTCTGTTTTCCCTTTAAACAATGGTTCTGCCTCTGCCACACTGATACTGATACAGACCACAAAAGCATCATCTACACTTGAGTTTCACCATTTAAAGCCCATACGATACTGTAACTGCTCACTGTGTTTGAGGTGATATAGGCTACAGGCGTTATATCAGTTATATGTTATCTATCGCCTATACTGCCAATGATTCATAATGTATTTATGTTATATTACTATATTACTGATTCCCAAAGGGGATACTTATTGAAAACTATACTGCATTGTTGAAACATCCCTTAGGTTAAAGGTATTTGATTATATGCTATTGCCCATAATGACATTTCTATGTGCCGAAACCACCTTTTCAGAGCCTTTCAGGCAGTAAATGCAGTCAGGTAGTGTTACACCTTGAATAACCCACAAGACTTCCCACCAAATGATACACTTGATGCCTAAAAACTAGGTCACTGTGAAGTGATGTTTCTTCCCTGCACATTTCTGGCATGGCGGTGGAGCTTGGCACCCTACAGCATAAACAAACACCAGATCCGTGCCCTGCAGTTATCTCTCAGTGAGATCTGGGGAATAATGATATTCATTTACTATTAGAAGAACCACAATCACATTCTGTCGTGTTTCAGTTATGAATGACTGTCAATGATTCAATAACTAAGTTTTTGTTCATAGAAATAAAAATGCTTCTAACAAACAATACTGGCAAAAGTCTTCTCAGGGACGATGCATGATCAGTTTTCAGTCTTCCAACACATTTACGGTATGCTAGATGTGATTGGATTCCTTTCTGAGAAAATATGCACAGGATGTCCATTTCGAAGATCCAAATAGTACACGTTTAACGTTCAGTAAGCTGTTTCATTGCAGATCTTCTTGATAACCAAATCAACTGCAACTTGGAGCAATCTGCATTGTCGCTATGACTGCTGGTACTATTTTGGCTGCCTAGTGAGTGAGTGCTGGTCTATGGCAAGAGGAAAAACATCTGGAGGAAAACATCAAAAATACATCAACGTGGGGGCGCTAAGCAAAGACTAGTGCTGGCGTAATGTGATGGAAAGAAGTAAACTTCACTGACTTACAGGCGTGTATCGCAAAATCTCCACGCACATCGTTTGGCGTGAACTGCTCTATACCGCTGGAGTGCTTTAGCATTCCATAGAACTGGCGTTATAGCCGCTCGTGGTCGTTATGATATCTAGGCAGCGATGAAAAGGTCGAAAGGTGGGGGTGGGGGCTGTAAAATCAAGGTGTCACGACGGAAAACGCCCACATCCCACATCTGGTACATGCACTAGCCTACTTGTCTGTGACACATCCAAAAGCATCATTATGAGCCAAATTAATATTCCACGACAAATGCGCATCAGACCGACATTGCGCGTAATTTCCCTCAAACACCGGCAAGCTTCCTCGGCACTAATCAAAAATGAAAAGGACATTGATGACATTGACTTCATGTGTTAGTGTTTGACAAAAGGTGTAGCCTACATGTAACCCACGTAATATGACAACAGTGTAACACATAATAAAACCTTGTTTGGTCACGTTTTGATTGAACTTCAAGCTGCAAACCACAGCATGTTTTCCAGCGAGATGACATCCATAATAAACCATCGAACAGGCTCCCATGGTGTGAATCATAGCTCGTAATGATTTACTCTGTTTCATGACTATTTCAAAATTAGTTCCATATGACATCCCCTATTAAGAAAGCACGTTTGAATGTCATATATTGTTCTGTTCGATATGACCTACCTTTGTCTGACAATGTTAGTTTTTCTTCGAAATTTATCTCGAGATCTTTGTTCTCCATTTTCTCCATTCAGACGCCTCGGTGTCCTTTTACAGATTTAGTCATTCCTTCACTAAACTTAAACAGAGGAGAAGAGAAGGAACTCCCAAGATTACTCACTTCAACACACCCTGTATCTCAGAGGTAACCTAATGACTGCAAACGTCAACATAAAATAAGTTTCCTTTAGAAGAACTGCAGTCTCAATAAATTACTAGTTCTCGTCGTCGACAGTTATCCTACTTTGCAAAATGTGCAGTTCAGAACCTATTTCAAAAGGAAAAACTGAAGTGAGGGGCCACGTCCACGGACAAGCCCATAGCAGCAAGACTGCTTGAAGAATGCCTATGCGGGATGGTCTTTGACTCTCCGATGGACTGTACCATATGGCAGGGATATACTTTTTGAACCAGTGTCATGAAGATCGCTGACGTCTGCTCTGTCTACTGTAACTCCGGCCAAAATATGTGTTGATAGGAGGGTGATGTATACTGGCACATTTGTTCACTCGGCATGGCACTTGACACAGACATGCCAGCTAATATATGGGCATAGCCGAAAAATCTGATTCCCCTCTGGCTGGCACGGTGCGTCCACTTCACTTCAGAGCGAGCGTACGGTTGGCGGGGAGGTGGACGGTCGTAGAAAGTCTGCATGAATGCCTCATAATGAATGTTAGATGCGCGGGCTGGGACGCTGGAGTGTGACATTTCTTGAACCGTTATTTAGTCAGGCATGAGAGTTATACCAACCTCGAAATGTGGTTAGGCATTATGTAAAATGAAATGTTGTGAAAATGATTGCATTTATTATTTTGTGTTTCGTTTAGGCTATTCTGTTATGATGATTAATGGGTGTCTTTGACATTGAAGTGTATGCAAATGTGACAGGTTAAATGATAATTAATTATTTGTAGTCTAGTAGCCTAGTTTATCAACAAGAAATCTCAGACTAGGGTCTAAAATATCTGCAGCTATAGGCTCTCGAAGCCTATAAGGATACCACAATGTAAGATAACAATGCAGTCATAGAAAGAGTGTGCCATGATTGTTCCCAAAAGATTCAAGAGAGAAAACCAACATATATCCATTTTTAACGGGAATTGTGTAAATATAGGTTAGCTTGGCCTGATTCACTCATCCCACCTTAGTCCTTCAGATTCAAGTCCGTATGAATTATAGATAAAGTGTCAGTGCAATTTGTGAGGCTAACTGCAACAGGCGAGGAGAAAATATACACACAAACAAACAAAAAAAACACACAAGCAGACTGGCTGAGGCAGTGTGGCACAACTGATGTGGTTATTAAAATCATCACAGTTTTATTTAGATAAAGGAAACTTTGACCTACTTCATGACATGCTGATTCTATATTTGTCCAAATCATTTTAACCTGAGCCACAGAAACATACCTTCATGACACTACACTGTCAAAGCTTTGGTCATTATTTTACACTGTGTAATATCAAAAAATTGTTTATAAGGTCAAATAGAACATTAACAGAAGTGAATTATGATGACTCATTATCAAGAGTGTCCAGTGGAATACTAAAAAAAAAACTATCTTTGCAAGGCTACAAACCATATGGTATTATTGAACACATAGACAATTTCAGAGAGAATATGCCATGCCTCATGCATTAATGAGGTCCTCTTGAGAGTTTGAGAAGGATTGACCTTGCCAACATGAGGGTTGTGGGGGTATCAAGAAATATTGTAGACACACCACAGAGTGATTGGGATTTGGACAAACACAGCCTCCGACACAAGAGGCAAACACTAATGTAATCACATTGCCCATAGAGTGTGCCTCTTCTCCTACTGCAGACCTGCCATCAAATTACCACATGGTCGGTTTAAAAAATAACTGCTCTTGTTGAGGTCAGAGATGTTCTTGGAAAGTAAATAAAAATACTGAACCTTGTGTGTTGAGAAACAAAGCAGACCTGTGCTTAGCAAAATAGTGTGGGAACTTATTGCTCCCCGAAAACAGTGTGTTTACATCTCCACAGTTGGAGAGCAGAGGGCGGACATCATGAAGTGAATAATTGTTGGATGGATAACGATTTGAGGAGGACTGTGAGTGTAGGGGGTTGAGTAATCAGGTGCCATGTCTGAATGCGGTGTGTGTCTAATCTTTTTTTCCCCACTGATATTGTGTATACTTACATAACAGTCATCTGAAGGCACTGGGATCATAATCAGATTGGAGAAGTGTTCCAACAGGCTGTTACACAACAATTAGGAATAAGAAACATTCACGAATCTACTCAATGCGGCACAAAGCTTTGCTACAGAGGCAAGCCTGGGTTCATATCACACAACCAATTATTATTAAAGCCAAAAAGTATGCTTTAGTTTTGTTTAAATCCCTTGAAGAGGATTCTTCAAGTAATACAAGCAAAGCATTTACCCAATAATTTGCTTCCTCATTTTAGAAATGTGGAAATAGGATGTGGGGATTGGTAAACTGGGGCTGAGACTTTCTTAGATAGATATTTTAGAAATTTTAGAACAGAGCCAGCTTTCCCTACCATCCTGTTCAGTCGCCCAGCGTCGTTCTTCTTAATACTGCCTCACCAGCACACCACGGCATGAAAGAGGGGACTGCCAAAGACAGACTGGTAAAACATCAGTCAGCTGGGCAAAATTAGTATCAAATACAGATGCAAAAACAGACACCTAGACACACACACGGTCTGGCTGATTGCTGAAATAGTTTTCAGAGTACCATGTTAACTGGCACTGAGTCCTTGTAACTGACTCATAACTGCTAAAATAACTCTCGCTTTGATATGCCCACAAACCAGCGGAGGTCTCACTCTGGAGTTTCATTTCCCTTTACACCTCTTGGATTACCACTATGGAGACAGTTGCTCCCAAAACAGAGACATTATGAGTCATTAATTTAATGCCAGCACAAGAAAAGTAGCAGGTCAACACAGATCTAATTTCTCTGGGGGCTAGCTTTCAAGCTTTGCTAAACGCCTCTCTCTCCTGCTCTTCCTCTCTCTTGCTGCCCAGTAGCTCTCCAACTAGAAATGTAGGGTACATTTTATTCCTTTTCCAGGATGGTCATAAAGGCTCAGCCAACTGTATCACATGATGTCTTATATAAACCTTTTTATATATATATATTTCTTAGTTAAACATTACACCATATGACATGTCACAGAAGATGATTCTTTAAAATAGTTTCCAGAGGCAACATAATTGAACAAAATGAAAAAAAAAAAAAGATCAAGACAGGATTAATAGCTTTATACAATGTGCTCCTGCAGTGTGTATCTGAATGTCTCCACAGCTGTTTGGGAGTGGGAGGCGACTGTAGCCACAGTTGCTGTGGCATCAGCTGCAGCAGTGAGCTAAAGCTGCCTGGAAAATGTTCCAACCGACATCGTCACAGAACTGGACAGCCTCAAATGAAAAGTTTACTTTAGATTTACGGAGCAGTGCGGCAATTTCACAGGACACCATGAGATGGGACATGTCTTGTTTTAGTTTGAGCAAAAATGTAAGGCCAAACCACACATCACGCAATGGGTGTTTAAATGTAAATATGATATGATTAACAATACAGGTTTAATACTGACAATACTGGTATACTATCAGTATAGAACATATCTATACTGATATTTATCCTTTTTGAAAAGATAGCATACATACTATGAATAAAAAAGCCACTTGTGCTGAGTTTGAAACACAGTCTAGTTGCATAGCTCAAATACAGATCTAGCTGAAAACGCCATCCAAACCACAACAGTTGGTGCAGAGGCACAGTCCCAGCCCCCACCTTCTGTCTTCCCTGTGTGGATGCTGACTGTCAGGACACGCTGTCAGCTGTCACCCTTTGAGGGAGTGTTTTGGAATGTCTCTTAGAATCAGATGAAGAGGGTGTGGGACAGGCTACTCTCTGGCTACAGGACCTATTACAATGCAGTGGTCACTAAATTAGAACAGGCTATTCGTCTCATCACATAACAATGCGAATAATAACAATAATAAATAATAACATTTAATACATAAATTGGCATGATGAAAATTGCTGTTTTAATGCATATAACAGTATTGTGACATAAAAAGGTCATCCATGGGCAAATTTAAGTCAGTGAAACTCATTTGGTGTCTGGTATTTCTATTTAATGAGAAAAGTATTTAATGGAATAACAGTGGTTGAATTTGAAAGATCAAGATCAAGAAAGAAAATCACTGAAACAAAAAACTAAATGATCAAATTAATTTGGATTGTACTCCATCAGTAATGCAGTATATGTTCCTGTTCCAAAATCCTGTTGAGTATTCTTTGTCTCACATTAAACAACAATTTTTGCCCAGCTCATGCTGGTACCCAGTTCTTTCTATGGTTGTATATGAAAGACCTCTTTGACATAATCTCTGGATCATAAAACCCTGTAAGGAACAAAAAAGCACATTCAAATTGAAGAGTTATTTTGTGGATTCGGATAATTCACTTGACTGCAATTAACTTGACATAGCAATGCTATACCTGGACCAGGTACATCGTGTCCTTTAGGATTTTGTACCCATCGGCTTGTCCCTGAGACAAATGCAGCAGTGGACATGAAGTGCTTGGGAGAGCCCTCATAGTTGACAATGTCATACTGCCCCGGGCCTGGCAAAGGTGGGTTCTCGGAGAGTTTCAGAGGAGGTGCTGAGAGTCCGAGATAATGTCTCCGTCTGGTAGATAGGTGACATAAAATTCCAAACTAGACCTTCATTATGTTCCCTATATCACACATGCTACATTGACAACTGGTCATTTAACTTTAAATTCAAGCTTACAGTGAGTTCTTTGTTTATGGTTTTACCAATAGCATGGAATGGGTCCTGCTATGATCTTATCCAGGGCCACAAAATTTGTTACCCAGAACAAGTGATCCATGGTTAGACAGATCATAACCACAACCACCCCGCACTCATTTTAAGTGTAACTGTGGGTACTTTGTTCTACTAAAAAGTATACACCAATGTGTTTCACGTACGGTAAGATTGTCCTTTTCACCATCTCTGGGATCTGATAAGGGTTGTATGCCCCAGGCCCTGGGCCTTCACTCTTCAGTGGAAGTGGGTTGCGGGCAATGTTTGATTTAAAACAGGAATAGGGCACCTTTGGGTCCTTCTGTGTTATGGTGTCATTTACATTATAGTGACCTTTAACAAGATAAAAAAGTAAAACAATTACTTTTATGTAACAAGAAACTTCTGTTAAATGGCTATATACATCATGTTAGGCTGGAGAGAACCTTTAAGTGCGAATATAATACTGCTAAGAGCTTGATCTCACTTTCACTCATACCACTTACAGGGGGATGGTCCTTTTAAACCATTCAAATTGGCCATGTTTCTTTTTGTCTTGGAGAGGAAGACAGAGTGAGCTGATATGGTTGTGATTTTGTCAACACCACCGTAAGACACCTGTAAAAAATCAAAGTTAATATACTGCAGTTCATAAGTAAATGTTTAGAGGCAGTAATTAATCATCTAAGTTTGGAAGTCGCTTTGGTTAAAAGGTGTCAGCCAAATGTAATGTAATGTAATGTTTGAGACGGTATTGGTAAAAATGTAATATGGTCCATCTGCAATAAAAAAAAAGGCTTCTAGTTTCTCATTTCTGTGCCTTTGCGATAGGAATGTCACACAATGGGGGGCAGCCGTGGCCCACTGATTAGCAGTCTGGACTTGTAACCGGAGGGTTGCCGGTTCGAGCCCCGACCAGTGGGACGCGGCTGAAGTGCTCTTGAGCAAGGCACCTAACCCCTCACTGCTCCCCGAGCGCCGCCGTTGAAGCAGGCAGCTCACTGCGCCGGGATTAGTGTGTGCTTCACCTCACTGTGTGTTCACTGTGTGCTGTTTGTGTTTCACTAATTCACCGATTGGGTTAAATGCAGAGACCAAATTTCCCTCACAGGATCAAAAAGTATACTTATACTTATACAATGCACCCACGTTGTATTGGTTTGGAGCTGGAGTTCCCTTGGTCACACTATCCAATTTTACTGCAATAGGCAGACGGAAATTTCTTGTGCTTCCTCTTAAAAAGGTGTGTTTAGGCAGCAAACTGGATTGCAGGTTATAAGCATTGGGTCCTGGGATACCTCTATGTAAGTTTCGAGAAACTCTGTGAGCCTGATGGAATACAACAACCAGCAATCAGAGTTGCACAGTAAGTGGAAAACGAGAATGTTTACATTTCACATTAGTTTTTTATTTTATTTTTTTTAATGATTTTCCCAACCTTTGATGCAAAGCCCCCAGTGCCTTTCTTGGAAAAAGAAGGGCTATTATTTTCTGCGGGTGTATGTGATAAGTATGCACCAGGACCAGGATTTTCATTCTGAATGATAATGTTTAAATGAAAGAAAAAAAATAAAATTGGTCTTAATAACTGTGTTATTCATATAATGTATTTATCTGGGTAAAGTGGGCTACTTGTTTACCAAACTGTCTTCCAAGAGAAACCTCTTTGACTTGGAACAAAAGCCCTTCTTTTCCTCATTGCTGATGACAACCGTTTGATACTTCACAGGAATTGATGAGGTACATCCAAGTGGCTTATAACCTTGATGAGACAGTAGTCAGGTACATGTATTGAAAGAGATTGTAAGCATGTCAATAGCCTCTTTTATACCGTGACACATGGAGAGAATGCTAACAATATACTCACAGTCACTTGAACTTCTATGTACTTTTCTCATTATAGCCATGCAAGATGAAATAAATTCAAGTGTTGATGTTTCATGTCAAGCAGAGGGAAAAAGTGAGACCTGTGGATAAGGGCACAGTTGTTTGCAAATGTGTTGCTAGCAGCATGTTGACATAGAACGAGACACATTGATAGCCTAATCCTTGATTTGTCTAAACGTTTTCCGAACCATTAGAAGTAGGAAAAGCTCAAATAACGTTGTAAATAAACGTTGTCAATGTCAACATTACATATTGACTCATATTAAATATTTGCTGAATTAAAGATGTCCTTACCGCTTCACTGAAAAAACGTTGTCAAAACTGCGATTGTTGAAACATTGTTGCAGTGAGTACTTATGTTACCATGGTAGCGCACACCCACTGAATGTCACATGTTCACTGTCAAACTACTTGCAGATTTTACATAATTTGTTTTACATTGCCCCCATGTGGCAATCAGTAGTAGTAGCTTCTACTCACTTAGATATCCCCGATATCCCTCTCAGCTTCCCGGATGTCACTCGTTTGCGCGTTGTTTTTATGCGAAATCCATCATGGCGATGCATGCGAAAGCTACACCGCCACAAATTCCCGATACACGTCGGGAATTATCAGAGCTTGTGAAGAGAAAACAAGAACTAGCGGTAGGCCGATTTTAATAAGGCGGTTTAGAATGGATACATATAATGTCGTGTGCCTGTAAGACTGATTTGTAAGACTAGCTGAACGTATCGACTCTGTGTCAACGTAGTAAGCTAGTTAGCTTTTAGGCTAGCTCAAACAACTGAACAGAAGGCCCACTAGCAAGCTAACAACTCAACATTTAAATACGGTCAGACAGCGGCTAGGGCTAGCTAGCATTAGCAAAGATCAACTAGCAAACCTATCATACCAACCTTAATGAAGCTAACGTTAGCCATTTGAAGTTCCGCGCGCCATCCATACAGTGACAACTGCCATGAAGACCTTGGCTGTGTGTTAACGATAGATTGTTACATTGTTATTAACTAGCTACCTTTTTTATGACACATGGCGTTTACAGACAGCCGATATTAAATTAATCTACTTACCTAATGTTTGGCATTGCATGTTGTTTTGCAACCCTGTGACAATATTTCAATGCATGATTAACGTTGTTATGACAGGAAACTTTGGTAAACCTTGAGAGGCAGATATATGCGTTTGAGGGAAGCTACCTGGAGGACACTCAAATGTATGGGAACATTATCAGAGGCTGGGACCGCTACCTCACCAATCAAAAGTAAGAATTGTGGAATTGCATTTCTGTGCCATATTGTATCGCTTATTTATTGAATATAGTGATAATAACTCCCCATGATAAGAATTTAACCATATCGTCATATATGGCGGTATTGATAATAGTGTTGCATTATGATGTTTTAGCCTATGCATATGCAGAGTTATTTAATATCCATTGTAAAGGATAGTTAGTCAGTTTAGTTATAGGCTGTGATTTTTTTTTTTTTTTCATTTTTTCATTTGCAGAAAATGGGCTGTATCATGATGTATGTAGTTATATTATCAGGACATGATATTATCTCTATATTGTTACGTGAAGTATTGGTCATATCGCACAGCCCTAAATGTATATAATTTATTATCTATGGATTGTGTCCTCCTGCATTCATACACGCTGTTTTATATTTTAGGAACTCAAATAGCAAGACTGACAGAAGAAATAGGAAGTTCAAGGAGGCCGAAAGGCTTTTCAGCAAGTCCTCTGTCACCTCTGTGGCTGTAAGTTCATTGCTTCATTTTCTAAATATTGCAGAAAGGAGTCAAGGTGTTTCATCCTGACTGTCTTGATTTCTTACTTCTGCTAAAGAGCTTTATCGCTATATTCTTTTAATGCCTCTGCAGTGGCTGAACACATTATGTTTTTGGGTTGTATACATCTGTCCGTCATGATCTCATGACCATAATATCCCAAGAACTCCTCAAGACACAGACTTCAAATTTAGTATGAATGTTTACTTGGACTTTTGAGATGAACTGATTGATTTTGGAGGTGAAAGGTCAAAGTTTAAGGTCACCGAGATCACATTTATGTCCCATTCTTGTGAACACGATATCTCAACAATGCCTTGAGAATGCTTTGCCTTTTCTTAAAATTGGGTATGAACGTTCACAGCAACTGCGTAAATTCCTTTCACCTCTATACTCTATGTATTACTTACCTTGCCATACAAATGTATGTCAACTAGAAATTCATGGCTGTGCAGTCATCTTACTACCACAACGTGCTAGTTCTAGTTATCATGTATTTTTTAGTATCTAGTTGTTGAAAACATTGAATTTCTGTCGTCTCAGGCTGTCTGTGCACTTGGGGGCATCCCAGATCATATGAATGAGAAACGTAAGTAATAATGTCTTTGACAAATTTTTTTGTTTTTGTACAGTATGTTTACTAGGGCTGCAACAATTCATCAGTTAATTATAATAATTAGTTGGCAACTATTAAATTAATGGCCAATTATTTTGGTAAACTTTCATTTTTGTAAGGGGAAAAAACCCCTTCTAAATTTGCTGATTGCAACTTCTGGAATATTCTCTGCTCTACTTCTCTCTCACAGTAAGCTAAATATTTGTCGTTTGGACATAATCATGAGTTTTGGGGAAAAACTGAGATTCGTCATCTTTCAATATATTATCAATTAAACAACAAAATGATTTATTTAGACATTACTCAACAGATTAATCACTATGAAAAGAATCATCAGTTGCAGCCTTAGCACACCTGCATGAGGTGAGCAAGAAGTGACATCTGTACACAACCTGAGTGTCATTGTGTAGAATGGCCTCTAGGGGGCTCCTTCTGCATAATGCATTAGACTGCCCAACTTTTAATAGACCTGACTACCTCTACGCTGTGTCCTGCACCTATTGCATGTAAATCGTATTTTACTCAACATTAAACTTTCACAAAAATAACATATTGTTAACAGATATTGTAGACCAAATTTTATATATATTGATCCTATGGTAGTACTGACATGATAATGCAAACGGTGTATATGCATGGGGCAGCCGTGACCCACTGGTTAGCACTCTGGACTTGTAACCGGAGGGTTGCCGGTTCGAGCCCCGACTAGTGGGCCGCGGCTGAAGTACCCTTGAGCAAGGCACCTAACCCCTCACTGCTCCCTGAGCGCCGCTGTGGTTGCAAGCACAAGTACTTACTTATACTTATATATACTGTGCAGTTGAATTTAAGAAAGGGTTGATCATTTAGACCAGTGTTTCTCAAACTTTTTTTCTGGGGACCCACTTTTTAAAAATGACAGACTATCGCGACCCAACTCGTGACTGTGGTAGTTAACAAACTAGATCAGTGGTTCTCAAACTTTTTCTTTCATTCCCCACTTTGATCAAGGGGGCATTCTTGAGCCCCATCTGTCCCTCATCACTCTAAGAAAGTGGTAGGTCAAGCTTAAAATTGTCAAATTTATTGAAATAATGACAAGTTCTAAATATATCCGCTTCAACAGAGTTAAAATCAGCTGGTGCTGCAGATATAATAATAAATAAATACATAACACACATATTTCTGTTTTCCAGCAACATATTAGGAAGCATAGGCCATTTTACAGCATTGTACAATATATTCAATGAAATACCAACATGCAGCATTAAATGGATCCATAATCCAGTCATACTGAGCACTGCTGATTGGGAAATATTTTTTGAAATAAACTTTGCAGGGATGTGATGTAGGCCTACTGTTTAATACATGGGATCACAAGAGTGCCTCCCAATCAGACGTTTCAGCGATTTTGCTCAGAAATCTCAAAGGCATAATACTGTCGCGATCGGGCCTGTCCCATACTCAAGTTTTTGGTGAATGCAGTAATCTTATTTGCTAGGTGGGGTAGGTGCTTGTCTTTGCCTTGTAACTGGACATTTAACTCAAATGTATCGCTAAGATGTATCAAATATATCGCTAAGATAGGCCAGCTTCGTCAAGAAATGTTCATTAGTGAACGTGCTTGCAGATTCAAACATGCGCTCTTCCTCCAAGAAGAGGTGACTCGGAGCTCAAACACGCGCGACAGTAGCCTGGCGGGCCATCCTATATCATTGAAATGTATAGTCTGGAATCAAGCCATTCACCTCGCTTAATCCAAGGGGCGGGCAGAGAATTGTCTTTCAAACTGCCTAGGCATGCAATAGGCCAGCCTTCACGACCATATCCGTATCCGGTCGGCAAAGCGGCAAATACATCCTTCTTGAAAGGAATGACTTAAGTGCATTGTGTTGCTCAACTTTCAAAGAAAAGCACAAGTCCAACTCCTCCAAAGTTGACGCCAACGCCGATTCAAACAACCGCTCTTCGTTCGCCATAGCTTTGTTCACCGTCGCAGGACTGTCGTTATCCTGTTAAGCCCGCAACAAAATAGAGCGCTGTGATTGGATAACATCCACGGTGTTAGCCAATAGAAATTCCTATGGTTTGCTACTAGACGTACAGGCTGAGCAAATTAATTTGCCGCCGCTAGGGTGCGTCTAGATTTCTAGGCTAGCGCGACAGCACTTTACCTCGGGAAAGCCACCTTGCCTCGCTGTGAAACAGTACAGCCTTTTGGTCAGCTACCATCTCTTCGCAAAGTGCGGAGAATAGACGCGCTTTTAAGGGCCGGGTTTTGATGAAATTCACCACTCTCACAACAACGTTCAAAATGTCATGTAGGTGGGACTAACTAAACTGCCTTGACACACGGCTTCCCTGTGAATAACACAAAGCGTCCATTGCGCATCGGGTGCTACCTGGGCCCAGGCTACAGATAAAAAAATAAATTAAAAAACTCCTGTTTTTCACGTCAGTTCGCGCCCCACCTGGCATGTCTCCGCGACCCAGTAGTGGGTCGCGACCCACAGTTTGAGAAACGCTAATTTAGACAAACTGTTCTATGGGATTCCCAGGTGAGCCAGGCAGCGGAACCGAAAGCGACACGTCCCCGGACCTCCAGAACCAGGAGAACGAGCCGAGTCAGGAGGACACAGAGGACGGCGACGGGACCGCCCAGGACCTCAAGCCCCAGAAGGCCGCCTCTTCCTCCTCTGGCGGTCACCATGGGAGCCACAAGAAGCGCAAGAACAAGAACAGACACAGGTACGTCTCTACGTTTATACAGGATGGACTGACATAATCCTGACAATACTGACATCATCGCCGCAGCAGAGAGATTTCAAAACCTAAATAGAGACACCTCCATAGGATTTTGAAAGAGGATTGGCTTCATAACCACTAAGGCATGGACAAAAGCTGTGAAAGAACTACATAATGGCACAAATAGAAAAACAAACAAAAACAAATAGCTTACATGTCCTATCTATACGTTCTGCTGCATGTGCAACACTGGGAAGCATACGTAAACCTCAAGTTGTTGGACAATAGAGAGACTATTGCGTAAATGAAAGTGTTCTAAGTCCACTGTTCCTGTACCACCCTGTCTCCCATGGTTACGCCTGTTCCCTTATCTTCTCTTCTCATCTCCTGCAGTCTCCCACGAGTTGTTTCTGTGTCAGCTTTAACTAGACAGATGTTAAGATGGAACCAATGGCGTGAGTGCTATGAGAGCACTCAGACTGAAACTAGGTTGTAGTGAAAAGAAAAAAAGAAAAAAAAACTCAACTCTTCCTCCGAGAAGGGAAAAAAACATAAAATGGATGGATT
Organism: Alosa alosa; assembly: GCF_017589495.1. Classification (NCBI taxonomy): domain Eukaryota; kingdom Metazoa; phylum Chordata; class Actinopteri; order Clupeiformes; family Clupeidae; genus Alosa; species Alosa alosa. The sequence goes on from NC_063208.1 coordinate 13,723,700, forward strand.
GGAATGACATGTTCAAGTATTCTCAGATGCCAAGACAGGATTCTAAATAGCTATAGGACACCTCATCTGGTCAACATCACACCTCAGTGTGTGTGTTAAACATGCATAGCACACAGTTTGCAGTACATAACGCACGGTCAGTTTACAGTATCTGAATGTGTACATATCCTGGGCTTTAAGATGTGTCTGACAGTGTTGAGGGTAGGAAATAGTAACTGGCAAGACATAAATTCCGGTATAGGTTATACAAGCTGTTTAGTTTCTGTCATGCAACATTTAAGTATGAGGTAGTTGCACTGCATTAGCGGTTCTTAAAAGCAGGCCATACTTCCTCCACTTGTGGAAAAATATATGTAAAGAGTTATATCAAGTTGTTTCATATGATTAAACCACCTATAGTGCTTATCAATTACTTTTTCTCTGTCCTGTCACTTACACAGGAATTGGTGTTATCTTTAAATTAATAGTTCCATTAGGGACCTATACAGTGTCATCAGTATTTTTCTGCCTTCTGGAAATTGGCTCATACTCTGTAGCTGGTGCTGCTGACATCATATTTTACCTACAGAACTACGGAAGGTCTGAGAGCGGTACATTCTAAAACATATCTTTTAAAGGGAAACTTTGGTATTTTTTAAACCTGGGGTTTATTTCCTTGATATGAGGTATGATAGGAGAACAGAGCCCTGCTTAAAGTGTAATTCCGGAGTAATTTGAACCCAGGGTCTTTTTCACCATGACAACGAGTAGAACACCCCCTCGAGAGCTAGATTGCGTTAATCAAATGTACACTTACTAAGTTCTTGATGCTTCATTTTATGTGTAAGGACCCATTTCATACTACTGCAGAAGTGTGATGCTATTTTGAGCATTATTAGTGGTTAAAAAATGGTGGTTTGGATACGCTTGGCGCACTGCCCTTAGTACTTGCACTGTTAGCCTTTTAGGCTATAAACACTAAAGTCGGTCAAACTCAGCACTCCTTCAATCAACGTAATTTAGCTCCTGGGGGGCTCGACTTGTTGTCATAGGGCAATTCCACGTAAAACTGTCACGTCCATAACGCAAACTAAATACCATGGCGTTGTGTTGCCGTTATGGATGTGACAGTTTTGCGCAGAATTGCCCCGTAGTGAAATAGTCCCTGGGTTCAAATTACCCTGGATTACACTTTTAAAAATACGTTTGATGTTTCCATTTAAGATTAGTCAAAAGTGTTATTAGGACACATTAGGGTAGGAAGCACATGGGCACCCCTGTAGTATGGTGTAGTGTTGGGTCTGGTGCGGTGCCATGTCAGGCTGAGATACTAACATTTTCTGCTCTCTTCCTCTCTTATTGCTGCTCCCTTTACAGTCCCTCTGCCATGTTTGATTATGACTTTGAGTAAGTCCCAGTTTAACCTCCATGCTTCCTGTGATGTCACTTCCTCCCACTGTGCCCCTTGCTCTGTCCTTCCGATTGCCTCACTGTCACCTCAGATTTACGTTTGTCATTGCTAGTGACCAATCAACTGGTCTGTCCGACACTGTAGATCCATTCTCCGTTAAGCATGTTTGTAGGCGATGCAACCTGTTTTACTTTTTTAAATTATTATTTTTGTCTTGTATTGTTGTGTTAAAAACATGTGTTGATGCCACTTTTTAATTTTCATTTAGATTTCATTTTTTTAAGGTTATGTTTCCTTTAGTATGTCAATTCATCTTGGAATGCATAAGATGAAATTGAAGGTGTTTGTGGATGATTTTTCTTGAGTTGGGTTCTTTCGTTATCTTTCTCCATCTCCTCTTCCCTCTCATTTTCAAACTGTACTTTTTCAAACCGATGTTTTCTGTGATGTTTCTCTCTCAGGTTTGACATGAAGATGAATAAGAAGCCCCGCGCGGTGAGCGACTTTTGAAGTTCAGCCCGGCACAGTGTGTCCCGTGTAGAGTTTACACGCTCTCATTGTCCAGACGCCCTCATTATGTAACCTGTTGCGTCCGCAGGACTACTCTGCCTGATGGTGGTCCTGACCGGCCACACAACAGAGCGCACAAGGAACGCTCAAGAGCTCTACACATGCAGCAGAAAGTTTAATGAATTAGTGATTCTTTATCTTTTTTTTCCCTCCCCTTTTTGAAAAGATTAAGGGGTTGGCTGTTCCCAGCAAACAGTGTGAAAAATCACTTGTGTTTGTATTACATAGAAGAAATGTCTTCTTTGGTTTGCTCACTCATGCCTTGTTATCCTTTGGTGATCAGAGCGAGGGGCATAGGACAGGCTTTGTGATGGGGAGGTCTCTGAAAAGCTTTGTACAGAGAGTATGTCCAGCGTGCATGTTCTAGTTGACTCAAGGCAGGGACACTAAGCATGCATTTTGTATTTTATGTCAGACCATTTGTTTGGTGTTTGTTTTGTATTGTTTCATAGTAATTTTCATTTTGTTTTCTACTGTTTTGATTTTTTTTTAAAAAGAAAACAAAACACTTGTATACTTTTTTTTTTTTCTTAACGTGTTCGATATTATTCATTGTGACTTAATTTTGTCATTGTGGATATTATTTTGTACCATGTTTGTTTTTGCATAAAAGTGTACAATTGTAAAAGTGTAATAAATTTCAGAACATCCCCAATCATATCATGCCCCTTTATTGCTTGACAGATACTCAAGGAAGGTGTCATACTTCAGTTTTAGATTAGATTAGATTAGATTCAACTTTATTGTCATTTTGCAGAGTACAAGTACAGAGACCGCAAAATGCAGTTTGTGTCTAACCAGAAGTGCAAAAAAGTGCAATGTGATATACAAAGTAGGTGGTGCACATGACAAAAGATATAGTGCAGTGTAGACAGTAGTATACAGTTTGACTAATTAATCCTTCTCCTGCGACTCCTCTTTCAATGTAAATATGTGTAGTAGGCTCTTGATGCTAAGTGTATGCATGCTATGTGGTATGTTCCTCATGATCTTACATGGAACCTACACCAGGCATGTAACTGAAGCGTTCCGTTCACGGAGCGCCTGCCTCAACAATCAGCTTCCACTTCAATCAACGGAACTGACTACACCAGACGTGATGGCGGCAAAAAATTAGACCAGTCTAGACTATTTTTATGCTATGTGAACGGAGTGCTTCAGTTGTGGACCCTCAACTCCCTGTAGCCTCCCTGTAAGTCAGGTGTATTTGGCTAAATAAGAGCCTCTGACAGGTTCTTTTAAGGTCTGCAGAGCTGGGGATTCTTAAAGAGCTTGATTGAGAACCGTGGCACTAATCCAGGGGCCTGGGAATTTTCATTAGTAAGATGGCAGCCGGTCTGTACAGGAACATGGAACAGTATGTCTGTTTTATTTCTCAGGCAGTGGCCCTCTGAACGGATTGGAGGAATATTCTCTCTTTCTCTCTCACTCTTGCTTTCTCTGCTTCTCTGTTGCTTTTTCTCTCCCTCTCCACTCTTTCCCCCTGTTTTTTCTCTTTCCCTCTCTTCTCCCCTTTCCTTCTCCCCCCTCTCTGATGATGTGTCACCCCAGGCTCTGACCTTGTCAGAGTGGCCTTCGACATAAAGTGGCAGTTCCCATCAGATTCCCCCTCACCACCACCATCACCACACTCATTACCCATCAGCCCCAGTGTTTGTGAAATGCAGGGAAATCTGACCAACACCATTTTCATCCAAGCCCCGCTGGTAGGATTGGAAAGCCACTGTTTGTACAGAAGATATGAAATTGTGCAAGCATTCCTGTGGTATGAGTTCTCACAGCAGAGGGACGTTTTCGAGGGAGAGGGGAAAAACAAGCCCGATGGTGAGTTTGATGGAACGTGTCCATGAGCTGCAGTGGTGAGAAGCAGCATGATACAGATGCTCTCTTCAATTCCAAGTGATATCTCAATCTTGCACGGCGAAACTGTCAAGACACTGACAATTTAATAATATACACATATGCAGTATATAGAGAGAGCTAGCCATGAAGAACATGTGTTAAGGCGCTTGACAGTGCCCAAGGCTATATTTCCCATAGAGCAAGCACATCGTGCACATACTAAAAATGTAAAATGGAGTCAGTGAGTTTGTGAAGACAAATACTGTTGAAGTCTGGCTAGTTGAAGTCATGGACTGTGTCTGAGAGGAACTGAACCAGTGTTGATCTGAGTCAGATTAGCACAGGAGTCAGCAGCCACTCTGGGAAGACCTCCACTGGGTGATTCCGTGTGATAAAGCTGAGTCTGTGATTCATTCCCAATGGGCCTCATCCTCAATGGAGACAGTTACATCACAGCAGATAGAGTATCTGCTAATGCAAGCTATGAGGTCAAAGGGTTGTTTCCAGATGTTGCTGAGCTGACACACTGATTAATGTATAGGCCTGTGTTCTGAATGTGGTCTACCAAAGCATCCACACACAACATGGTCATCCTTTTCTTTCACTTGGTTAACACTACTTAGGATGTGTTTTTTTATATACCCCAAGTCAATGCCCTGTTGCTCTAGCATTAGTTTACAGAGATATATTTGAAATTAATTTGTGAATTTGTTTATGAAATGCATGTGCTCCGAGTGTCAGGGTAAGATTTGCGAGCTTAGAGACAAATGTGTATTGGAAAGTCATCAGCAGGCTTAAGGGTGAGGATCCCCCTCTGTCATAGACAACCATGTGTTTGAGCCAGAACTCATGACTTTCTGGAATCATCCGTCTCATCCTCGGTCTCTGGCTCTGTGACAAGGCACGCATTACAAAAGTGACACCAGTTTATTAGCTGCTTTGGCAGGCGCAGGGGCTTTAGCGCATAACTCTCCTTTTCCTTCTGCCATTTTAATGCGTAAACACACAAAGCTTTCCCCTCCACATCAATTTGGTGCACCAGTAACTCAGTATCAATTTTAAGCCAATCACTCAAGTTTGCATGACCTGCTGGCCCTAACAGAGGGCAGTTAAGTCCAGCCAATGTTGCCCTTATCTTGTGTAGTTACAGGACACAGCTATGAACAGATTGATCATAAGACTTATGTTTAACCTGCTGACTGCACCTTAGATAGATGGATACTTTATTTGTCCCTGTGGGGACATTGGTTTGTAGCACAATCACAAAACACTTCAGTATATCACAGAGTCGCACTCGCAAGGCATTTCATCACACACCCACACAGTCACCAATAGACACATGCATATTTACACACATACCCATACACTCACCTCGTGCCCTGCACAAGAGTAATCTGGCCAGGCCTGCTGCATATTCTGCTTATCATTATTATTAAACGCAATGACTTGAAAACTAAATGAAAATGTGGACCTGTGTTTGGAGACTGGAGAGCAGAAAATGACCCCGTTATCTGGCATTAACTTCATAAAACCCCCAGCAGATCAAGACTGGGGCGATGAAAAGGCAATGGCATTCTTGCACAGCATGTTTGTTTACTGTTGCTGTATGTTTGTACTGTATTGTTGTCCTTTTATCCTGTGTACTTGACTGCAAAACACATTTCCCTTTGAGATGACAAAGTAACTGAACTGAACGGGGCTTGGGCCACATCTATCCCAGATGACAGGTGCAGAAGAGATAGGATGCAGTCAAGGCAGGATGATGCATGGGGCACATTAAGACTCCCTGCTCACCCTAACTCACCCCTTTGGTCTCGACTTCCACCCTTGTCAAAACAAAGTCATGGATCTTCCCTGGCCTGTCTGTGCCTGTGTCAAGCAGCTTACGATTTGGCCGAGAGAAGCACCAGTTAGAGCAGAAGGAATTTCGCACTCAGATTGATGGCTTTGTTACAGGTAAAAGCTAAGTGGCAACCTGCTTTTATTCTAGTGTGCGCTTGAACTGGCTGTTCCCAGGGCCAAAATACCTTTTAAGCAAAAGCATGCAATTATTTGCACCTTTTTCTAAGAATTGTTTTTATAGGCAACTATTATTGGTAAAATCTTGGTGTCCTCTAATTAATTTTTGGCTTTAGGAAGGAGAGATATTCACGCCTGTGGTTCCTACTAGCTGCCCACACTATGCACTATGTAGTTCCACGAAGATGTAAGAAAAACTTTAACAGTACGTCATTAGTAACTTTACTGACACCAGTTAACGTTCCATCAAGCATATATCAGTGACAGCTGCACTGTTGTTTGCGATGTTCATCAATGTTGCATCCCTTTCAGTTAGTTAGCTCACTAGTTTTAGAACACAACTCATTACTTCTTTGTTGAAGCACACAACATCTGTGGAATGACACACTACTTTAATGGAGCACATGGATTTTATGTGGAATGACGCACAGCTTTAAGGGAACACAGAGAATGTGACCATGCACATGCACAACCTTCAGGGAGTGCACACAATCTATGGGAAAATGAGCGACTTTAAGAATTTATATGGAATGATGTGACTCAGTGGGAGGCTCAGGTCAGCCACTGCAATGCACAATGGGCCAGTTGTTGTTTTTCAATGTCACCTTTATTGCCCTGCCATGTGACGAGGAGGTTGTGTGTGTGTGTGTGTGTGTGTGTGTGTGTGTGTGGTCACATTGCTGGGTTTGAAGACAATCTATTTAGCAGATGCCACTGGGCAGACACTGCTGGGAGCGTCCTCCTTTGAACGTCCATCTCTTTGCAGTAGTCGAGGCGAGTGCCAAGGGCCGTAGTCTTTGATCATGTCTCCTCATTTGCCCCTCCTCCCGTCATCTCATGGGACTGAGGGAAGAGAGGGTGAGTCTGTTTTCGTTGGCGTTGTTTAGATTTCTGAAAACAGGGTCAGCTGGGTTTCAGAGCAGATCATGGGAAATATTTTAAAATAACACACACGGTTGATTATTAAAGAAATAGATCCTGGTTTGGCTTCTGTCTGTGCAGAATGTGGATTGATTGGCCTTTATAATATAATATAATATATATACTGTATACTACTGTATGTGCATACAATATGTGTATCCACATGGTCCACCTGTAATTAAACCAAATTAAAATCCCCTTTCTGAGATATCCTATCATATTCTATTCTATTCTACTGCATACCTTTGGGCCAACATATAGTTGAGGTTCTGAAATCTGATTCCTCTTCCTTGCCATCTCCCAATGACATTTTCTGAGCTGGAGAGTTCAGGTCCTGTCAGCATAATTCTCCAGCTTTCCAGTCCTCTCGAAGCCAATACTAATGCGTAACCACATGGCCATGTCATCGTAATGAATCACTGCAGCGCTGGAACCTCAGTGGCTCTCCATCCTTAAACTCCAACACTCCCAGCCGCCCTCATCTGCCAGGCCCATAGTAGTAATCCTCTTCCTTATTTGGCTAAAACGATGTTGATACGAAGGCATCCAGAGTACCAGTAAGCATCTGGCATTTTGCATATTGGGTGGGAAAAATAGTTGAGGTGACACACTCCACAAGACCATCAGATGCAACCCATTATTCTCTTGGCAAGGGTCTGCCTTTTGCCATATATGGAGATGGCAAATGAGGGCTAAGGAGTGGCATTAGTCAGACACACTTTTAAGTTTATAAGTATGTACTATTAAGTATCTGAGAAGCAATTAAGTGTCCTAAACACTGTGTGCTTCAGTCTTAATTGAGTGTAATTGATTTACCATGTAGGTTATATTGTTTCAAGATGTACAGTATGTAGTGCACATGGTGGAGTTAATTTAAGTTTAGAAATAATATATAATATAAATTACAGTGTATTAGTTATTGTGGGGAAAAAAACATATGAATACATCAAATAAAGAAGTAAGATACAATTTGGAATTTTATTTCAGTGTTACAATTTTTATTTTTTTTTGAAAAATACTTTGTCCTCTTTCACAGTTGGACTATGTGTTGAAACAATCAGACCAAAAGCATGTAAATAGACAAGATATGCATTTGGCCTATGATATAGAGTACTATCGTGTAAGAGGACGGGAAATACTGTACAATATATTAATAAAAAAAAGTATTGGGTTTTGTCACTTCCACATCCAGAGCCTAATCAGCCTTCACACAGCCTGCACATACATATATATATGCCATATGTATTTCACGGGAAGGTATCAGTGGACAAAAACATTTGTCACATGCTGATAAAATCAGTTTAGAATATAAATATTTCAAATACCATTGTAGCAAAGGACAACAGGTATGTGCAGATATATTATTACAGGTATAAATACACAGAGAGAGATATCTCACACACAGAACTAAATCTGTCTCTCTTTCTCCTTTTTACTTGGGCCTAAATAGCGCTTGTTTTGCAGGTCGTGGCAAAACAAATGAGCATCAGTACATTCCAGCTTATAAAGCATATTTGTGTTACTGTTTTTGTTACAGAAAAAGTAGCACACAAATAGAATTATTCAAGAGAGCAAGAAAGGCACAGCGAAGGCAACTGTTCGGCACAGGACAGCCATTGCATTGTGATAAAAGTATCATACGTAGTGATGCTCCAACCTCCAGGGCACGTGGTGGTGGTGGTGGTGGTTACGGTGGTGTTTGCCAGGAGGAGTCGATTACTTCTCGTTGCAGTCTTTGCAGACAATGCGCTCTCCATTGGGGAAGAACCCAGCCCCCACCAGAGACACAGAACACTGGGAACATTTGAAGCAGGGCTGGTGCCACTGGCGCTCTTCAAAGGAGATGTACTTCCCCTCTCCAAAGCCTGCAAATAACCACAAATCACTTATGATACATTCAACAACTGCACATACCTTCTTAATAAACTAAACAACTAGAAATCACTTGAAATAAATGTAACACCGACAAACCATGTATAATACATGAAACTACTACAAATCACAATAATACAAACACCTACAAATCATTTGCAATGAATTAAACAATGACAGATCACTAATAATAAATGCCTGAATTTTTTCATTGAGACTTAAATGTTGTCACTATGGACTGAATAATTTATAAATATGTAAGAGAACCAGCAATATAAACCATATTTATGAACTTGTGTTGAACTCGTGATAATTGTGTATTCATGTGAGACACTGACCCTGGATGAGACATGTTCACGGTATCTATTTCCAGGCTGGTGTAGCCTGTGGCTCTGGCTGTGGCTGACATAACTCCAGTCCCTCTTGTCTCAGTCTCAACTATGCAGACAATAAGCAGCCTCTGTGCTGTCTCCCTAGTCCCTCAGACAAAATGGTGCCCAGCTCTGAATATTAAACAAGTGGCTACAATGTCCACATTAAACTGTCAACATCATATGATTACTGCCTGACTACGAAGGACGCCACGCCAGCTATGAAACTACACAATAGCAACCCAGCTACAGTTTAAGCAACAGCGGAGCAAGGTGAAGTGTTTGTCTTCATATTGTAGGGTTCCCTGTCTGAGCCTTTTCCTGGCTGAGGGTCATTGAGTCACTGTTCCCTGCAAGCAGGATACAGCATCTAGTATGTTTTAGTCCCTCAACCCTGACATGGAAGGCATAACGAACAAAGTGTTTAGAGTACTCTTAGTGCACTAAATAAACAGCTCACTTTGAACAAATGTACCAGAAACAAATGAAGTCACTGATCACAATCTGATATACAGATGCAGGCTGACTCTGTGTCTTATTCCATATAAATCTATTAGTGCACTTTGAAATAGTGTGTATACTATGTACTTTGTCCAATTGATTACAACATCTGTGCACTTGTGATGATCGCAATGTCAACGTAATATCATGCTGACCAATGTTGATGGTTGATGGTCCCTCCCCCTTTCTCATTTCATGGTGCTTAATTCTGGCACCAAAACTATGAAGAGCCCATTGTGAGAGAGAGCATCAAACAACTATCCAAATTAGCTATAAGGGCACAAGACTAAAAACAGCCTCCGGGAAACTTATTTCCTGGCACTAAAACCTTTAAAGCTACTGCTGCCGGTTGTGCCCACTTACCTGTGATGGGCTTGCTGCAGGCGGCGCACTGCTGCGCGTACAGGCTGCTGAAGCACTTGACGCAGTAGGGGTCCTCCCCCTGGGAGGTGAAGGGCTGGCTGGCCAGTGGACTCTTGCAGCCCGTGCACAGGAAGCACTCCTTGTGCCACGGCTCGTTCCGATAGGTCACGCCACCCTGGGTCAGAGGCTGGCAGAGAAGCAGAATCAGGGCAGAATCAGGCCCCAGACACACAGGCTGTTAAGGTGATGATACACGGGTCAATTTTCAGAGCCATGTGGCTGGGCAACCGGTTCTTGTGTTCTGATGCAATGATAAGCTGCCTGACATTCGGCTGGCCCCAGGTTCAATTCCCAAACCGCCGTTGCGAGTCCATGGCACTTTAGATGAAAAATGTGTTGCTCAATATCAATGGAAAAGTGCCAACACCACATTGCCTGGCTGATTTCTCAAGTACTTTCCCTGTGTATCCTCCACATTTAAGCTGACTGGCACACTTCTATCAGAGAGGCATCAGACTGTTGGTTGATTGATTGACATGGTACATCAATGCTGTAAGATATGAGTAACGTCAGAATACATGAGTGAATGAATGAGTGAATGAATACTTTATGGTGATTTCTAGTAACTGAGTTTTGTGTGGGTATGTTTCCGAAAAGCATCACTGAACAACTACTCCCACACGCCAACTTTCACTCTCCCTTGGAAACCATGTTGGCCACTCTATGACGCTTTTAGGAATGCGCCTTTGACTGACTGGTTGATTAATGGATTAGATATAAGCACCTGTAATGCACCAAACTATCAGATTTCATAATGTCTCTTGTAATTGTGCATTGATGCAGACTTCCCTATATGGAATTGTGAAATACTCTACACTGTTAAACTAGGGCACCCTTTGTTTCAAATACGGTTATCATACTCTGTGGCTACTTATACTCGTCCATTGCTACAGACTTCCTTGTAGGGAATTGTGGGATACTGTAGCTTGTTCGGATACTGTAACTCACCTGTTTGCAGTGGCTGCATCGGGGGGCAAACTTGCCCTCATAGCAGGGCATGCAGTAGTAGTCCCCTTTGTCTGGGATGAAAGCCTGGGCACCTATGGGTTGCTCACACACCCGGCACACAAAACATTCCTCGTGCCACACCGTGTCTCCATACTCCAGCTTTCGGGAACCTGTCATAGTGGTTGATAAAAGAGAAAAGGGAGACAAATAAAGATCCGGTTGAAACGGATGGAGATTAGGAGGGGGGTAGATTTACCGGAATCAACATGAGCACCCAACAGGTGTCACTGTGAATTGTGATTAATCTTTTATGAGAGATGCATGTGATTGCGCCACAGCGCTCACACGCAACGTGCCTCATGCCCTGCAGCTAAACCACAACCAATGTGGGAAAAAGCCAAACAACCAAGCCTGTCTGTACACTGCTAGTGCAGTCCACAGCCAACAGCACTGCATTGTGTGAACACCAAGCATACTTGATTGTGTACCGTAGTGGCTGGGCTGCCCTTGGTTTGTTTTTAGCGGCAACAATGCCAATCCCATGGGCGGGTACCTGCCCACAGAAATACACAAATATACTCACTCTGAGGAGGTGGAGAGCTGTGGCTGGATACAAGTGGAAAGACATGAATATTTGGAGAGAAAAAAAATATGCCTATATATTTTTTCTCTCTGTTTTCCTCACTGTCAGGAGTGGAGAGGAGTAGGGGATATGAGGGGGAGGGGTGCAGGGTGGTACAGTTTGAAAAGGCAGAGGGGGGGGGGTGCTGAGGGCTGGGATGGGGTGGGGTTGGTCTGTCCCTCTACAGAAGTTTCACCACAGAAACCTGTGTAAGCATAACCACTCATTTGGCCAGAAACTATCGAGAGAAAAAAGAGGGGGGAAAGGAGAGAGAGAGAAAGAGAGAGGGAAACGTGACTCCGCCTGGGCCAGAATTATGTGTAATTGTATGTCATCTAAAACCTGTCCGCTCAATGGCTCCTGCTCCGTCACTGTCGAGATCTGGAGGCAGGAATCCGACCGCGACTCCAGGCGCTTTCAGTCAAGTGAGTTACATCTGAGCTGCTGTGACGTGCTGACACACCCAAAACGCACAAGAACTCATTAGCTGGCTTTTCTTCTCTGCCCTCTTGGGCATAACATTTAACACTGTGCCTAAGCCGTTCTGCTACGGTCGATATGTGGCGCATTACACAACAGAGTCAGAGTTGAAATCCCTCAAACTAAAGGCAAAAGAGAGTTGAGAGTTTGTTTTAAGGTTTGGTTATCAGAATCTGATATAGCTCAGTTTTTTTCATGTCCAAAATATTGCATTTCTGCAGTGAAGTGCAATACTATGTAGTGCAATTAATTTTTCCATGCCCAAAATGTTGCATTTCCTGCACATGAAGTGAAGTTTTTTGTAGGGGTGTGATTAAGATGTCTGTCTCACAAATACAATCACTAATTTGTTCTTTAGACTTATTACACACAATAAACAAATGTTCCTTTCTATCCATGCTACCAACTATATCCATGGCACATCACCGTTATTCTTTTGAAACTGCACAAAAAAGAAAGAAAAGCACATTCAGTAAGTAGGAAGAAATGAGAGCCTATAAGAAAAGGGCTCTCGGCATTCAAGACAGAATTCACAAGACTACTAAGAAAGAGTACCCTGTTATCACTGTGTTTACTACCCCTTTCAGTGACTTAAACACCATTATTAAGTCTCTTTCTTTGTATTACTAGCATTAGGCTAATCTAAAAGCAGAACATTGACTGCGCTGATGTACAAGACAATGACCAGGTAGCTCCTTTTCCCTCTTGAAATATGAGTGCATGTATGATTGTATCATTGTTTGGAGGTCTTGTTGCAGGCCAAACTTGGAGTAGCAGCCATTCTCCTGTGTCCATTTTCAGGTCATATGGCTGACAAATTAGGTTACAATAGTATCAGTAGCACTTGTCCAGCAATGTATTGTAACACATTACACTAGTGGAATTATTTATCCATCTGGAGATATTCAGTGGTAAAGCTTGACCCAGATCCATTGACCCTACTTGGCATGTTTTTGGCTATACTAGTACCAAAGTCCTTTTAGGTAAGTCCCTCCACTCTGCGGCCATATTGCAACGCTTTTTGGGCACTTATCGGGCATCTATTTCGGCAGAAATGTGCACGCGCAAGGCTTCACAACACCAATCTTGCTCCAGCAGTGAGATCACAACACATGATTGGCATGATGTCTTCACAACACACCACATTATTGATTCAATGTATTCACAACACACCACACGATTGGCTCAATGTATTCACATGTCCACGTTTTGCCGCGGAAGGGGTGGGATAGGCGTAGACAACTGCCATTTTGGTGTTACAAACTAACCCCATGCATTTCTATGGGGGGTTTTTTGAGTGCTGTGTCTCCTAATTAGAAAGTCTCTGGTAGTACCAAGCTACTACAATAATATGCAATTGGTCTAACATGAGTCTAACGCTATATTGTAATGATTGGCTGTTATTGATATATCCATCTTCAGTGGACGCAGAGCTCTGGCCCTCAACCCACTGACCATACCTGGCATGATGGTCTTGTCGCAGGCCACACACTTGGAGGAGAACTCATTGCAGTAGCAGTCATTGCAAACCAGCGCCTCCTCTTGACAGGTGAAGGGCTCGTCAGCTAGCGAGCGGCCACAGCGCATGCAGCGGAAGCACTGCTCATGGTAGTGCTGGTCCTCATACACCAGCTCCTGCAAATTAAAGACGCAATACATGAGACCTGCACCAGTGGGGATCGAACCTACAACCTTGGTGTTGTTGAGCTGCTGGTAGCTACTAACAGTGAGTGCTACATCTTTAATTATAGACTTGCAAAGCTAAGAATTATTGATGTATGAGACTGCATTCATTTTAGCTCTGTGTTTCTGATAAACTGGCAACTGAATGCATATGTGGGAGACATAACCGAGGAATAATGACTTAAATGACTGAAGATGAATACTAACAGAATGAACAACAGTTCCATATAATTTGGCAGACTAGGTGAAATCATCATGTGCTTACTTCATTAAAATCACACAAAATAAAACTTAGTTATACTCCATAAACACTGTAAATGCTGGAACCTTGTGCTGTGTCTGTTGATGGCAATACTGGCAACACAGGGCAACCATCCTCAAAAGCATGAAAGGAGTGTCATCGTTGTTAAATAGCAGAGTATGACTCTAATTTGTGTCTTTTGAAGTAGTGGCTGAATCTGGAACGGTCCAGTTTCAGGGTTAGTTCAGTTCTACCATAAAGACTCGGTAGGCAGAAATATAAGAGGATGTTACAATGACAAAAGTACAAAGATAACAGACTTTGCCGTGAGACCCCAGCCTCAGTCTGGCAAATGCAGCCATTTTGATTTCAGATCCTGCCAACCGCAATGATCCTCATAGGATCTACATACTATAATTGAACTGTGTTCAGAGCACTTTGTGCCATATCTGTGGCACACAAGTCATATGTTGAATTCCAATGGAGTAGAAGTGTAGATTAATGTATGCTTTCATTCTATGCACTCCCTGTACAGTGGAGTTTACACAACACAGACTAAAACATTTTAAGGCATAGCTGATAAAAAACACAGTGGTTCGTAAAGGGCTACATGCCAAAAAAAACAACTGGAAGGAGAAAAAAGAAGTGAAAAGACAACAACTTTGAAACCTAGTCCTCCCCACCCACCAGGGTATAGCAACATTATGACAACTGAAAAAGCACAAAGACAAACAGAGCAGGGAGCACTCTCTTGGCATCTCACTACACGCCGTTGGTGCATTATCAACTGACATGCTGTTTAATAAACTAATCATACTCAGATGGCCTGTGGTCTGGACAAAGAACTCAGAAAGAACCTGACACTCAGAAATACCGCCAATCAACAAAATACCATCTGGATGCGTAATCCTAGAAAAGACATCTAGCCACATTTCAAAAACATCACAATGGTGTCAAAAGGTGAAGAACTGTTGATGTTTGAGCACAGGAGCCAATCAAATTTCACGTCACCTGTTTGTGCTCCTGAAGCAGTGAGTTGATTGGCTGAGATTGTTGTACTGATCGGTACACTTTCTTCATTTCCCGATTACAGAGCCAGGACTAATAGACAAACAGTGTTTTTTTTAAAAACACACACACTGCCCCGCATTGTTCTGAGTCGAATTTCGCTGAATTTGACAAAAGTATTATAATCAAGGGCTGCAGCTGTAACTGCGATGAAGCACATAATCCTAGAAAACACATCGGGCCAGATGTAGATTTGGGATGAAGCGCAATGGCGGACGCGCGCCGCAGTGATTAACGACGCCGTTAGGTTCTGGGTGAGATGAGAAAGCCATCTGGGTCAGTGCACATCAGAGGATACTGGGAGTGCCTGGCAGCCCCAGGGCATTCTGGGAGGCCGCTGCCACGATGGTCCAAGGCAAACATGCGCTTTATTTACTGCCTGGTGTGGGTCTCCCAGTGTGAGTGTGTGTATTTGTGTATGTGTGTGTGTGTGTGTGTGTGTGTGTGTGTGTGTGTGTGTGTGTGTGTGAGAGAGAGTCAGGGGCCCCATCTCAGGCCAAGCGCCCCATTGCCTGACGAGCGGCAGCTCCTGGGGATTTCGGTCGCCATGGTGTTAACTAAACAAGAGGAGGAGGAATGGAAGGTTTCCTAGAATTACCAGCAGCTCTTCACTTTCTCTCTCTCTCTCTCTCTCTCCCTCTCTCTTTCTTTCTTTGTCTTTCTCACAGACATACACATTACAACACTCCCACATACACACACAAAGCCACACATTTTTCTCTGTCTCTCTTCATACAAAGCCATAAACCCACCTTCCACATAAACACAGATAGACACACAGACACACACACACAAACACACACGCTCACCCGTGAGTTGTGTCCGATGAGTTCCTTGCACTCCTGGCAGGTGTTGGCGTACAGGCGGTCATAGCAGGGGATGCAGTGGGGGCTGCCCTCCGCCTGGATGTACTTGCGCCCGTACAGCGTCTCCTTGCACTTGGCACAGTCGAAAGGTTCGCTCATGCTGGCCTGGCGTCTTGTATCTCACCCTGAAACCACACACACACACACACACACACACACACACACACACACACACACACACACACACACACACACACACACACACACACACACGCACACACACACACACACACACACACACACACACACACACACACACCTTTTAAAGTGTGACTCCAAGCCAAATAGTTTTCACTCACCTTGGCTTTAGTTTAGAAATAAGGAAAGAAGACATGAATCAGGATGTGGTTAGGATTTGGAAGGACATGGCAGAGAATTTTCTTCCTCCGTGATTTTGATAATCAGAACCAATTCCGAGATTACACAAGTTTTATACAAGCATGACATTATTTATCTCATCTTTTTCCATTTCTTTCTTTGTTTTTATTTTTGATACAGTACACACAGACCCCTCTCCCTTCTCTGTGATTAGCAGATGAAGCAGCTCCAGATATGACTTTACTCATACATGTTGTTTGTTTGTTTTTGAGACAGTGGAGGGATAGAAACATGAAGAATTGACCCATATTCTGGTCCTTTGACATTGTGCCAACATAACCCAACACAACCCCTGCTGAACACTGACAATACCATCTTCAAGAATCTCCAACATTTTTAAAGAGCACCAATGATATTCTCATAAGTTAAGTAAAATGTTATTGGCTCTGACAAAACCCTGGCTTTTCCATTCAACTCAAGGAAACGGCCCATGGACCAGGAGGCTGTTGAGCTTTGGGAAGAGGCACAGCTGGTTGCTTTCCCCTTCTTTAAGGTCAGCGGAGAGCCACTGGGTCACATTCATGCACTACAACACGGTCCGGAGCGCAGTGGGAATGACCGGGAACCGAGGGTGGGAAAGAGAGGGGGGTAGGCTTTCCTCTGGGACCTCTGTGCTGAGCCTGAATGTGGGCGGGAGGTCCAAAACGGCCCGGGACCAGGTTGGAGTGGACTGGGGTGGGGAGGGCTGGGCTGGGCAATGCCATTTCACAGGGCATAAACAAAACATGTCATTAGGGTAGTATTTCTGGATTTGTGGAGTATTTGAGCTCAAAATGTGGACCAGCACAGCCTAGAAATCTAGACGCACCCTAGCGGCGGCAAATTAATTTGCTCAGCCTATACATTTCAATGATATAGGATGGCCCGCCAGGCTAGGACTAGCATGTTTTTCGTTATAATATATTTACTGATATGACACTCAACTAAACTGTGTGCTGTATGTGTCCTTGTGTAATTCTGAATAAATGACCAAAATGCAAAATGAGTGTCATAGCCTTTACACTGTTCTACAGCCACCATTTCTTCCTGTGAAAACAAAACTTGGCTCCCCTGGCCCTGGGGGTCGGAGTCTCCATGTCCAAAAATGTCCTATCATAGCTTTGTGATGAATTGCCTTATGGGTGACCATGAGAGTCAGGCTGGAAAAGAGGCGTCCTTACAAAAACAAACATGCATGGACATAGACACAGACACACACACACACACACATGCACACAAATCATTTAACGATACAGTTTGTCTTAATTACTGTCTTGGCACTGTGGGTCAGAGGAAACAATTGCAGCTGCAAATGCCAGTAATCCTCAACTAGAGTTTATGTCTGTTTACTTATGATGTGGTGACTCAGACACGCACCCATTACTTTGTTGAGACTTTCAACTTAACTTCCTGTCTACATTTGAGCAGGGAGTTCATCTATTATTGTCCTCCACAGATCAGGGCAGATGAATGGATACACACATACTGATGCAACAATGGCCTTCCTTCCTCATGGAGTACCGCACTAACTTTTGCTCCTTGGCCCTTGACATCTGCTAGGCCATTCTTCTCTCTCCAGCTGTTTTGGCCCTTCTCCGCGACCATTTCTTGCCCTCTCCTCTTGTTTTTTTTTTTTTCAAAAACAAGCAATGAAAACAAGTCCATAACAATGCCCAGGCATGTGGGAGGTCTAAATATGGCCATTCAAGTCACGTCGATCTTATTTCAGATTCGTTTGTTGTTTCTTTTTCATTTTATTTTCCTTTTCTTTTGTTGGACGCCAATTTAGATAATAAAACTCTTGACTCACACGACATGAAATGACTCATTACTGCATTACGTTTTTTGAGCGTCTCGGCCGGAGTGGTCTGCAAACCGTTAACTGACAGCAGCGCTTACGCCACCCTCTGAATAGTGCATGATCAAGCTCAGCAGGACTATGACACCCCCAGCTATGCCTGTCTGCAAAGTGGTGGAGCTGGAATGTTATTTATTGGATGTACATGCACAGATGTCAGATAATTTGTAAAGGAATACACACATACACACACACACACACACACACACACACACACACACACACACACACACACACACACACACACAGACACACAGCAAAACAGAAAAGACACATTCCTCAGACTCTCTCAGCAGTCCATGAGTGGACACAGAGTCACAGGCAACATGTTGAGCAAACTTACAACCACGAGACACACAGACATACATACATACATACATAAATCTATCGTGGCAGATGGCTAAGCTAAACACTAAAAGATGTCCATGTTGGCGTAGTGCAAGGCTGTTTAATGTTGGCATGACACTAGACAGACAGCATGTGCTCATATGGGCATTCCCATGCGTGATGTCCAGCACTGGTGAAAGATTAATCTTGCTTGTCCCCCCCTCCATCTCTTTGAAGTCGGACTCGGAACTCTATAAGCAAACACTCCCCTGGTCCAGATGATGACCAGGCCTTGGCCTGTCAGTTCAGAGTGTTGGGAGGCCCCGGGGCTTGGTTCTGGATACGAGCGCCGCGTTCCTTCCAGAACCCTGGCCTGTGACGGTTGTCCCCTGTGCCGGTGCCAGCTGGAGCCGTGTGAGTGTGTGATGGAAGGGCTGTCGAAGAGCTATTTATCCCCCCCCCCCCCACCACCACCAGACGACGACAGCGGAGGAATCTTCTGGGCCTTCACTCCAAATTGCATCAGTGTGTGTGTGTGTGTGTGTGTGTGTGTATTGTAGGGTTATAGACACTCAGACAAATAGAAGGTCAGAGAGCTAGACAGACAGTCAGATAGGCAGACGAACTGACAGCTGGAGAGACAGGCAGACAGGTGGATATACAGACAGACATACAGACAGACAGTAATGATTTCAGATGAACAATTAATGAGTGCTTGACATGTTAGCTCTCTTTGTCCTTCATTGTTGAAGGCCAAGAAACTGCTCTAAGTTCCATGTGTCCTCTCATCTGGAAACCACACCATCTCCCTCCCCAGGGAACACTGCACTCTCTTTACGTAAGCACATCAACACCGTCAGGCACTCACATTAGCCAGAACCACATAAATTCCTCAACTCGCTTAATGACCCCGAACTTGTTCCGTGATGACGTGCCGACAAACACGCAATCTCCATGCACGCAGCGGGAATACTGATCCACTCGGCCTCAAGTGGACGCTTGTTTAATATATCAACAGAATCTAGTGATTCGCATCACAAAGCCTAACTTTGCTTCATAAGGGATACAGCCAGACCAGGTTGAACAAACAATTAGTCTTTGTGAAATCAAATAAATAAGTAACAGCATGGGTGGATACGCTCTGAGTCAGTCTCACACAAGTGTGTTTTGTGCCCTCAGAGTCTGGCTGGCTGTTTAATGATGTGTTAAATCCTGAAGCAGGAACATGTTTGCATTTAATTGCAACTCAAGGGCTGCTATACATTGTTTGGAATTGTGTAAGCTAAATGTCTTTACATCCAACAATATCGCAACAACGCAAACTGTGGCTAATCAAACCAATCACTTCCAAAGAAACATCTGTCCCTAGTACCCTAGCTAACTTCTAAACAAACAAAACTAACTGGCTAGTGGCTACAGGACCGTGAGTAGGGATGTAATAATTACCGGTATAATGGTAAACCGCGATAAAAATGTTGACGATAACAATTACCGTTTTCATTTCAAATATCATAATTATCACGGTTGATTACCATGGTGTGGAAACCATGTGTTTAATCCTTCCCAGATTCATGCGAGCCTGCTTTTGGCATACAGTAGGCCTGGTACAATGAAGCAAAACTGGTACCCTGATTCTGATTGTAGACTAATTGATGGATTTAACTGTATCATGTAGCCACTTTCGGATTAGGCATACATTAAATCCACCTGATTTCAGGGAAAAAAGCGGAACATTTTCACATTGCAAAAACGCAAACTCCAAGTCATGGTCGGGTAACTGTATCATAAACATGAACACAGAAAAAGTGGAACGGGACATTTTTTGAAACTATTTTTTATGGCCTATCAGTGCTTTCTGAACATTTAAAAAAATACCGCGATAATACCGGAAACCGTGATAATTTTGGTCACTATAACCCAGAGGTGGACAGAGTACACAGCTTCATTACTTGAGTAAAAGTACAGATACCTCTTGCTAAATTTTACTCAAGTACAACAGCCAGATGTCTACTTAAGTAAAAGTACTGAAGTACTTGTTTTTAAAAGTACTTGAGTATCAAGAGTACAAGAGTACATTTTCTAAATATTGCATTACTACTGCCAGTGCTTACATTTATGTACAGAAACGTCCTACATGGAGTTCTAAAATGTTTTAATGTTAATACCTTGGATAATGTAAAAGGAATTGAATGTAAAATCAAGTAATTTCTATCTTTTTACCATGTTGCCAGGGATGGGCAGTATTTCTAATACATGTTTTTAAAATACGTATTTCAAATACAAAATACTATTTTGTAATTGAAACACTTGAAGCGAAAACTATCATTAACTTGTTAAGCAAATTGAAATAGTCTGGCGAGGTGGGGCCACGGGTTGGCACATTCCCAGCATCCAGTAACCTGCTGCATCTTCATCCATTGTTTCAATTTCAATTGTCTCTTACTGTATCTAAATCTGACCATAGAGTTGACTTTGGCGGAAAGCTGAAGGTGATTGCTGATAGGCTGTCCCAATCAGTAGCGCCTGCACAATCCAATCATGTTTGAGAGGGAAACGACAAATTGAGGGTTTCCGAGATTTTTTTTTTTCCTTTTTTTTATAAGAAGTAACGGGTACTCAAGGTTATGGATAGAAATGTAGCGGAGTAAAGAGTACAATATTTGCCTCTCAAATGTACTTGAGTAAAGTCATGAGTACTCCCCAAAATGATACTTGAGTAAAGTACAGATCCCTCAAAATTGTACTCAAGTACTGTACTCAAGTAAATGTACTCCGTTACTGTCCGGCACTGCTATAACCATGAGGTTACTGTTACATCCCTAACTGTGAGCAACAATTTCCTGAATATGACAAACAGTGCACTGTATGTGAGTCATGTCCAGACCTTTAAAGGATTTAAGTCCAGTTTCCACACGTCACCCAGCAGAAAACTGAGATCCTTATGGTGGCATCACACAGAGAAGTTATGTTAACTGTAATGAGCAGAGCTCTTTCATTAACACTACTGCACACACTCAGACTTTAACAAGGTGAGGAAGATCATAAAACAGACTAGTCTACATAGGCCTATTCTCCCACTGTTTAACAGTGCCCGTTTTATTTCCGTTAAAACTAGGGGAAAAAAACTAAATCACACAATGTGAAAATATGGCCATGGTTCCATGAATGCATTGT
Organism: Alosa alosa; assembly: GCF_017589495.1. Classification (NCBI taxonomy): domain Eukaryota; kingdom Metazoa; phylum Chordata; class Actinopteri; order Clupeiformes; family Clupeidae; genus Alosa; species Alosa alosa. Next base: position 13,745,233 of record NC_063208.1, read on the forward strand.
CATTTATTATGCAAACCTTAAATACGTTTTGTTGTTGAAAACTGAAGGTAAAGCTACTGTATTAAATGTAAATGTAAATTACTGTGCTACTGTACTAAGTTACTGTAAATGTATTGAGCCATCCATAGCAAAAGTGTTTTTTTTTAACATTAGATTGAACTCTCTTTAGATTTACTTGCATTTAAATGAAAGAATTCCAGGACTGTTTTGGCAAGACTGGTAACTAGACAATCTGGTGACTATCACTATGAAGCCACAGAGGACACAGACTAACATGGAAATGCCTGTCTGTTTGTGTGGTCAGGAGACTTGTAGCTTGGAGTCACGACCATTAGATGAAAGGCTTCTCTCGCAGTCCCGGCACAAAAGCCTGGCATTGATTAGTGTCCAGATCAGAGACCACTTTTTAAATTCTAGCATGCACACACAAGCTTGCCACAATAAAATCTTTAATGAGATTTCTTTTATTGATTGAATCAGAATGGCCATCATAACCGTGTGCTGTGCTGCATGCCGTCTTGTGAAGTTATATGTGGCAATTTGCACTCTCGGTCGGCTGCCATCAAAATGAAAACATGCTTTCGGTACATTTACTTCAAACACCCCAAAGTCGGTGTAATTACCCTGTACAGACTGATTGGTCTCCATAGTTACACATGATACTCTGATTAACATCTCTCCTTCTCATACTCTCTCTCTCTCTTTCTCTCTCTCATTCTCTCTCTCTCTGTTACTGAGGTGCGATCACCAATCTCATGATCTTTGTGCTGTTCTTTTTTTTTAAACTGTAAAACACTTCAAGGCATATTATAATACCAGGGTACAGTATGTGCATTGTGGTGCTTTGTTCTGCCCCTGGGACGTGCTGTTTACCCCTACAGAAGAATGGAGCCTACTTTTCAAAGGCCCATTCAATCTCCCGCACCTCTGATGATTACCATACAAAAAAACAACCCCACCCCCCTCCAAATCCACCACAATATAATGAAACTAAATTATATTATATATTATATTATACATGAAACTAAATCGCAACACCGGGTGTCCACCCCTTAAAGACCAATTCTGTGCTCCTGATGAAAGTTCTGCTGTCTGCATGACAGTGGAGAGGGTTCATTTAGTCATCTTGCTATTGTGTGACCCATAGGTATTAGTCACGTAGGCTACCTATGTGACTGGTTAGGGTTTTTGGTATCTGTGGTCATTGGTTACATGGTGTTTGCAGTTCAGACAATTAGCTCTTCATAGTATTGGTGTCAAAACTGAATGTCATCAACCAAGATGGTTGGTGGTCATTTTTGTTTAGTTTCAGGACTGATAGTTGGTATTTGGCCATTCAAAGAAATGGAATGTGGTGACGTGTGGTGATGTGCTCCCCTCTCTCTTCAGTCGTATACAGCACCTCTATACTCTTCCCAAAGCAGGGCTGGGTCAGTTCTACCACTAGCAGCTGACTGAGCAACTGAGAGCTAATTGGGTCATGTGTGAAAGAGAGGGGGTGTCTATGATGAAACCAGCTCATTGTCTCTGATGCTGGGTGATAGTGGATGCATTCTGATGATGTGTGAAGATCGCATGCAAAGCAAACACAGAGAGAAAGAGAGAGATGATCAGAGACACGGGGCAGTTGTGCAGACAGAGAGATAGATAGCCAGAGAGATAGATATGGCCAAAGGGCGAAAGGACAGAAACAGGGGGAGAGATACCATGGATGGCCAGAGATGGAGAGAGATAAGGAGATAGCAAGAGGAGAGAAACTGAGACAGAAAGAGAGAGAGATGGGAGAGAGAGGAAGAGAGTTTGGGAGTGAGAGAGAGGCATGATTCAGAAGAAAGAGACAACGAAAGAAAGAGCGACAGGCGGAGGGACGGAGAGAAGGGGGGAGACAGTCGTCTGCTGTGCTCTTGGCTCTGCTTCACACCACCATTTCAAACATCAGCACTGATCCTCCCCCAAACTATAGCATGGCGAAGGAATGCACAGGCCAGAATAAGTGACCGAGTCGTGTGGCTCCAGAGAAGAATTTGGAAGAAAAAAAAAAAAGTGCAAACTAATGCATTTTTCTTTCCTTTCTGTTCTAAAAAAGGCGCATTCCAGCCGGGGAAAAATGAGGACCTTGTTCTTTCTATAGCTACATTTCTGCTGATGATTACTCATAGAGAAAGATTCCTTTCAGCAGTCCAATTGTTGGGATAGTCAAAGAGCTATGTGGTCATTACCCCATGGGTCACAGGCCCTGTTTTACATGTTGCGTTTCAGTGTTGAAATGGAGTGTTTGCAGGATGCGAGTGGAAAGTATGCTGAACAGTGCCAATAGTGGTTAGCGTCTGGAAACTCTTCTGCGGTCTTTAGCATAAAAATGTGACATCACTCACTTAAGACTCAAAAAAAAAAAGGGGGCGTGGAAATAAATGCACAGAGGAAAATGGTTTAATAGTGTTACGCAGCTGCTGCATGCATAGCACGTGTGAATCTTAATGTAAATACAGAAAGAAATGTTTCATGGGCTTGCTGGTTCTGGAGGTGAAGTTGCAGTCAACCATGCCCAGTGTGTATCTTGCCATATTCAGCTTTGTCAAGTGGCACAAGGATAAAGATCAATTTAAAGTGAAAACAAATAAAATAAATAAAAAATCAGCACAAACATCCCAATGTTGACAACAGAAGCCGCTAAATCACCTAAGAGCAAACTCAATGTACCACTTTGTTTATTCTTTTGTTAATGTTGTGAAATCCAAGTCTGTGGAGTACGTTTACGCTGAACTGTTAACATTGTTACAGACAGACATGCAGAGTGTCTAAGAAAACAGTAATAATTACACTTTGTTATTACGTTGTGACATTGTTATTGTCTTGTGATGTATTCCAGCAGCTCACTGAGGATGGCATCATCATCATAACCACCAAATCCTCTGAAGCTCTCTCCTGTGACACAATCTTGTATGCCACTTCAAACATGTATACAATTAAAGCTATATGATGTGTAAGAACTTATTGGGCAATAGTTGGGTAACAGGTTTGCAGTCCTCCTCTCCAATCCCCTCTGCCCTCACCAGCATGCCAGTTTGATCAACACAGGCTACTAGTTTCCAAGTCCTCATCAACCTTATCTCCGATTTTGAGTATGTCTGTCAGAGTTGAATACTTTCCTCACACTACACCCATTAATCAGCCTGCTTAATTGGGAATAGGTCTACATGGTCAGTGCCACCATAAGCAACAGCACTTCAGTGTATGATGAGGTCTATGACTTTATGATAATTTTAATCCATGGATCGGTTCTGAAAAGTTCAGGTTTCAGTTGAAACATGCAAGACAGCAAACCAGACCCCTATAACGCTGGACAGCTATCCAAAAGACCAGGGAGGAGAAGAGAAAAAGAACGGGAAGATGAAAAAAAAACAGAAATAGATGAGGGGAAGCCGCACAAATTCCACCCTATGTCGCCGGGGCAAAGACTGCCTAGTTTTTAGACAAAAATAACCTTCTCTTCCTGCTCACTGGGGTTGTGTTCCTGCTTTTAGGCTACGGTGTGATCATTACACTGTCTGACCTCAGTGAGTGGACACGTTTCTCTTGCCAGGTTAGACACGGTCTGTAGCATGGTCTCTTGTCCACCTCTATCCACCTCTGGCAGCGTCGTTGGAAGACACTTAACCACCTCCGCAATCAGATGACAACCGGGTGGAATGTCAAGAGACAGATCCCTGTTGACAGTAAATGCTACAAGCTCCCGGAGGCACTTTTAGGAGAGTTTGCAATGAGCTTGTTTAAATGCTCTGCTGTAATTTCTTTGGTAATTTTATTTTAACATCTAGTCTATGAACATCAACAAGACATCAGTGGCCTATAATAACCCAATCTGGCCCATAATCAGGATTGGTCATTAGTGTTAGCACCCTATGAATTATAGAAATCTCGAAATGTTATCGGAATGGCATAGGCTATATGATTCATGGTTAGGATACATCTAGGCTATTACATTTAACTTTCACCCCAGCTTCCGGGCACGATTCGAAGACAGTTCAGTAGCCTAGGCTATAAAACGTTCATGGATAATTATTTTTGAAATGAATGACTTACCACGAATATGCTCAAGGATAAGAAGTCTAGTGCTGTACCACTCTCGCCCTTGCCCCGCAGAGACGCACTGACACTATCGAAGTTTCGCAGCTATGCGGGATGCAGGGTGTCATTCCCACCCCCCTGCGTTAGTTAGTCCTCCGCCAAACCGAGTCACCGGTCCCGCCTCACCCAGCCGTGGTAGACGTCATACTCCCACCGTTCATTTCTACAACATGAATAATGAAAACATTTTAACTGTATTCCAATATTAAACTTAGCAAAACCTCAAACGTCTGGGTTTTATCTATACCCTATCTGAGTCAATATTTGCTGTAGCCTATGGTGTTTGGACTAATCGGTGATGCTGCAAGTCAATACAAAAACGAAAAAGCACGGGATAGTTCCAGTTCCACTTACTAGTGCACGAAATAGTTCCCCTCGTTGTTATCTCAAAAGACAGCAGTCCAGTAATTACCTTAATGTAAATCTTTGGGCTTTTTGCAAGATGTTACGTGGTTGCCATCTACTGGTAGACGACTTAACTCATGCAAACGTCATGCAAATATTCAGGAGTAGGCTACAGCAAATTATACAGCAACAAAATCAAACTCTCCAAACAGACTGTCTCTTACATTTTTTAACAAGAAATAATAACATAATCAAGTTATTTACAATGACAGAGGAACAAAAAGGAATAGTAATGGTATTTCACAATTTCACAATTTATTTATTATTTACCACAATAAGTGTTCATTTCCTTGCTTAAAAATAAGTCATATACGGTTATATCTTATCCAACGGTGGTTTCCATTGTCCATGGTCATTTTACAGCACATATTGAATTTCAAAACATATGATGTCTGAGGCACTGGAATTGACTCAGAAATAAGATGACTACTTTAACCAGACCGAGTCAGGCCTTTGACCAATTTGAATTTGAATCCAAGTTTGTATTCAACCAGACATATCGGGGATAAGTGCTTGGGCTGAATACTGGCTGCAACATTGGTCCCCAAAAAAAAAAACACACACACACCAAAACACACGCAGGCTTACACACACTCTCACTCAATCAACAGTTACATGTTTTGATTTAAAAAAAAAAAAAAAAAACAGCACATACATTTTACAAAATATCTGGAACATGAAAATATATATTTAAACATCAAAATATATATTCTCCAACTCCACTCTCTTTTTCTTTCAGTCTGTTTGCCTTCTGAACTTAAGTCATTTTCAGTAAGTGCAGCATCACAGCAGGGTGGGGGCGATCTGTACAAATGTAAACATACACAGCTGTCTGTGTTTCGTGTTTGCTGATCTCAGACAGAGGTGTGTAAATCTTCACTGCGCTTACAAATAAGGGCACGCTTGGCAGTGGAGTGTAAGTAGCTCTCAGAGGAACAGCTGCACTTTCCTGATGTTTAGTCACCCACAGAGCTTCAGGACTTTTCGCATTTTCCCAGAACGTCCAAAACCATGTGCATTCTCATTGGAGCATGACCCATTATGAGAGGTTGCTGTAAAAGTACTGCTCACACATCACATATAATCACAATCCCTGTATCGTCAGGGATACCTGGAGTCCAGATAAACAGATGGGCATCCAACCCAGCATGGCCCGGGTGGAAACAAATTCATTGTGGTCCACTCCAGCTCCAGCTCCACACGGCCTCTCACTTGAAACCTCAATGATCACTGATTTCCAACACACTGCACTCACAGCCTTATAAGCAGCCAACATCCCATAATACTGGAGCTGTGATTTATGGTAGGTAAACTTGTTGGTATGGGGGCAAAGAAAAGTGGTGTCCTATTTTTTTTTTCCAGATATCCTCCCCCAAGTGTAACAGTACAAGGACACCAAGAACATCTGACCCTCTCCCCATATCCTAGCATAACAACCAGGCCTCAGAGAAAGAAATACTTCTTAGTGTCCTCATCGTCAGTCCCCGGATGGTGATGTCATCACTACTAGTGTCTCACCATTGTTCTCTACATCCCACCCCCACCCCCCGAGTTTATGAAGGCTTCTGTGGTTAGTGGGCAGGCTCTCTGTTTACCCCACTCACCTCACCCCACCCCACCCATACCCCCTGCCAGTCACCTTGCCCCCACTGTTCCAAATATCAAATAACATTCCTGGGGGTGCCGTTGAGAGCTCCTGCCTTCAAGCTTGCTAGGCTGCTGGTGGGCGGGCTGCCGTCCAGAAAACCCGATCTTTGGACAGAGGAGCCCACTTCAAACACTTCCTGGATGGCTTTGCGGAAACAGTGGAAGTTGTAGTCTATCAAACCTGCAGAAGAGTATTATTTTGATTTAAAAAAAAAGATCAGCTTAAAATGGCTATGGTGTGTACACATGATTTTGTAAAATCATACATGTTCAACTTCATGTTAAGTTCAAGAGCCAAACTACATTTTACATTATCTTACAGATAGGGAAATACGGACACCAGAGACCCACAAATACCAAGTACCAAACCGATACAACTTCATGTAAGCTACAGTGCATCACCTTTTCTCTCAAAGCTCTCCTCCCTAAGGATGCAGACTAGTGCCAGGAACTTGGTGACCTCCTTCAGGTAGAGGACTGTGGTGTTGTTGAGCTTGATAATGGCTAAAGACTCTTTGTCATAGGCGCTTCCACTGCCGTCTTCTCTGAGGCTGTGTTCATGGGGGCAGACACAAGGGGAAGCACTTTAGTGAAATTTATACTGTGGTCAATGTGGCAAAAACGGCCACAATAACCATTCAGTTTCACAAAACCCACACACATACACACATCATGTGAGCAAGCATACTGAAAGCAGAAGTGTTCAGACTTCAGCAACAGTTTTACAATCCATTAAAAAAAATAATTTAAGCCAAAGTTTCCTTACTCCCATCTCCATTGGTTTGATAAACACAAGATGACACCAACAAAATGGAAAACAGAGAGAATAAAAATAAAAAAATGTCAAGTTCCTCACCCATAAATACAGGAAACATCTATGACAACGTCAATCATGTCACAACACAGCTCATATGACTGCATGTCCACAGGGGAGCTGTCTGTGGCAATGTAGATCTTGCTGACAACGTCAAACAGGAAAGCCTTCTCAATCCCAGAATTCTGTTTGAAAATCACCATATCATCTTAGAGGAATAGCGAACACCACACACTGTTGTTCACACTACAGATTTTTTAAGAATATGAGAAAACCTGTTTCCTTGCAATCACTTAAGGGCCTAGTAACTAATAACTTGTGCAACAGTTATTACTGCAGAAGATTTATTGCCATGTTGGTTGGTACGCACCGATATGAAGATGTTTAGAAGGTTCTCTAGTGTAGGGAGCTGAGGGATGAGCTTCTGAACTACTTTACTGAAGGCCTCGAATATGGAGTGATCATATATGCTGGTTAGATAAAAGCTGAAAAGAAAAGAAGAGGGGGGAAAAAAACAGATTTAGCAACTGATGGTAATTTTGATACCATAGATTTAATAGAGACCCAGTCAGACCAATAGTATGAAAAATCAGGAACAGAGTTTATTTACAATGATGCGCATCAAGGGAGAGACAGCATGACTTCACCTAAAGATCCATCAGCTGCTCTCACTAGACAAGGAAATATTTAAGGTTTAAGTATCCTTCCAGGCTGACGGGAGATGGCGTTGGTCATCCAATCTCACGTGGACTACACTGAATCAGACTCTGATTAGTGGCAACCTGGCAATCGGGAGCAGATAGCTACTGACGCAGCCATGCAGAACAGTGAAACACTGCATAATATTCCCGCTTATCTCTAAATACAGTCACACACAGATATACACAGGGACAGTACAGATATATGTATAGGGACAAATACAGATAGTATTGGATATAATGCTCTATTCCACTTTCTCTCACAACAAACTCAGATGCTAGCACTGCAGGACGCTGATCAAATCTTCTCCCAAGAGGCACATGTTGGCATTCTCATAGGTTTTTATTAGTGTCAACTCCAAATTATGTTTTTTTTTTCAATCTGACCAATAAATACAGATGAAATGAAGATGAAGATCCCAAACCTGAGGTGGAGCTTTTCTAGACTGGCATCTGCTAGGTCATCGTTGGCTCTCTGGTGTATATCTCTCTGGGTCTCAATTTTGTGGTCATCAGACAAGCCGTCCACTTTATGAATAAAGACCTCAAAGTTGATGTCTGGATTCACTCTGAAGGCTCGCGACACCGTCAAATGCAGCCTACCTAGGGCTTCAACATAGTCATCCTTCAAATGCACACAAGCAAATGGTTAGTCCCTCTTCAGATGGAAAGCGGCTGGTCCAAGTTCCAGTTTGCCTACAACTATTAATATGATTATGAAGGAAACTGCTGAATAATGCCATTAAGGACTGCTTCTGACATATCAGATGATGATCTCCATATGATTTATATATGGTGGGTGGGTGACACCAGCTACTTGATCCGCCTTACGATACTTCACCTCACATATGAGAAGAGCGTTTGCTGGACAAATAGGCTAGTGACAATGGCCCCACATTTTTGAGATACCCCTACCGGAGGTAGAACTAAACGCAACAATGTTTTTCCTTATCTCTAAGGTCTCCCATATATGAAATGGATTCTTAGCTAAAAATATTTTACTGCTAAGATTGTTAAATTAACAGATATTGTTATATACCCCAAAACCAAAAAAGGAAATAGCCTGTCCGTATGGGAGTTAAGGCATATAAACTAGTGCAGATCAATCACACAAGCTCTGAGAGCTTTGAAACTTGGCATGTTTATGGTCAGGAAGTTGCTTTACCTACTAGAAAAGACTGGATGTGAATATCTTGATGTATGGAATGAATAGAGACATGTAAACATACACCTAAAATAAGCGGACATGCAAAAAATGAATATCTATGCAGAATGTTTTCATTTACTTTGTAGCTGCTTTACCAGGGATGTCTCAATGTATGAGGTGTCCAAAATGAAAGAAAACAGAACACTAGCAAAATACAGTCTCAAGTCCAAATCACATTGCAAGGCAAGTGCTGATCTATATTTACATTTAATAATGATACATTTCATGTGAAACACAGATCCAATTGAATCAGGTTAACACTGGAATGGAACACCTTTATTAAAATATTTACATTCACTTGAATTTTGTTTTGGTCAAGTCATTATTGAATAATGGAAAATAATATTGTTAGCTTTTGTCTCTCCAGACCAGCAGTGGACAGTAGAGCCTACACTGCCTACTTCACCCCTAAGTAGCTAAACAATTAGTTATAGAAACTACTTTCCCTAGCTAAGAAAGTACTTAGCCCTCTGACTAATGTTGCATGTGTAATTCAACTTGATTTGCATTTCAATGAAAATTCTGAATTTTTTCCATTTCACTAGTCTCTTGAATTATAGAATGTCTTACAGACATTGGATCCAAAGCTTGTGGGAAACATTTTGAAAAGGGCAAGAAAAAAGATCCCCATGTCCAAAACCCCACAGTAGAAGGCCTCAACGCATACTTACCCTTGCTCAGCAGAGAGAGATGGTGATGTCCATAAAACTCTGGCTCCATATACAGATGATATTTTCTCCAAAATCAAAGTTTCATATCATGTATAGCGAACTACTGCAGTAAGACAAAAATCAGTGAGCAGCAGCAAGTTGCAAATGTTGAGAGTGAGAGCACATCTGCATCAAGAAGGCTGAGTAGGGCTGATACAACATAATTTCAAATGCGGAGAGATTGTTTCATTTGTGGGAAGGCCAGCTCTAAACCAGAACCTCTGACAGCAATTTCAACTGGAACAGTCATAAAAGTACCAGAGACATGGTCCTTCGGGCAGCTTCTGAAAGGCTTGTAGATGTACATCTTCGAATTCTTTCATGCCCAGATCTTTTTGCATGATACCAAATACCATAAAATGCCTTGCACACTACATCTCTAAATGAAATATAGCAGAAGCCATAGAAAAGAATCAAAAAAGCAGACCATATAGCTATGAAAACATACTAAAGACCATTGCTGAGCAAGAAGGTGTGTCAACACAAGAAAGATAGATCAAGGACAGTGGTGTCTACATCCCAACTGTTCTTACTTGAGTTACTGAACATGGAATTGTTGATGCAGCCATCGACAACTTTACCAAAATGAAGACACTCAGGATGGGAAGTGTACAACTCATGCTATGACGTCTGTTGTGTTCTGAAGAGGCCAAGTCTCCACAGCAGATAAATGCCTAGCACAGGTTCCCTCAGGTTCAGAGGTCCCTCACCACCTTAAAACGCATTGATATGAATGGATGGAGATAAACTTTACAGGTACATTTTGTCCATTCTTTTACGCTTCACATCCAGGGTGTCTTCATTTTGGTCAAAGTTGCTGATGGCTGCATCACAAATTCCATGTTCAGCAACTCCAGTGGGGCCAGTTGGGATGTAGACACCACTCTCTGTCCTTGATATCTGGTCTGCTGCAACAGATGTGAGAAGTGCCTAACTTCTGTATAGGAAACACAGTGTCCCATTGCACTGAGCTCATCGATGACTGTCTTACTACCTAACTCACGATGTATCAAAATGGGAAGTCCCAGTGTGGTTGGCGTATGGATGTGACAGCTCTGTTCAATGAGATCATGACAAATTAACACGCAGATTCTCCTTTGAAGCTGGGTCATCACCACATGTTTGGAAATTTCTGTGGGCATGTTAATCAACACACCAGTTCACAAAGTCATACAGGATGTTGGGTACATACTTGCTGCATTGGAAACATAATAGACAGTCACTGCTGACATATTACTCACTGTAATGCTCTACCTGATCCATGCGTTTCCTTAATATGTCTGCAGCCCTGTGTAATATTTGGATTTCGGAAAGACTCGGACTTGTCTGTGGAAGCGTAGTCTCAGTCTACTGTTATTTCTGTGAGTTTAGCAGCTTCCCTCAGTGCACAATATGGTCATACTATCTGAGCAGATCAAATCTGACTGTCTTGGACGTGGAACAAATGCAAGCCTGTCTTTGTAATGCTGTATCAGCTTTTCCTTTAGTTTCCAGGATCTCAGCCAATCATTGAGAATTTGGAAACAGTTTAAACGTAGTTATGGAATTCAGACCTTTTCTATATTATCTCCCTGTAATAACAACCCAGCCTTTCCCCCATCCTTACAGGACAAAACATTTGAGGTTTGGCGCAAGAGAGGCATTGTGGTATTTAAAGATCTATACATAGACAAAGTATTTGCCTCTTTCTCTCAACTATCCCAAAACTATCAGCTTCCTAAATCTCACCTTTTTAGGTACTTCCAGATTCTGGATTTTGTGCGAAAGAACTTTAAAGAATTTCCAGCTATCCCTACGAAGACACCTCTTCATAGAATACTACAAACGAATCCCCACAAAAAAGGAGTAATTTCCTCCTTATATGCAGGCATTACAGAATTGGCATCTTCAGAAGATTGTCAGTGCGACGACAATGGGAGATAGACTTGGGCTATGAACTTGATGATGAGGACTGGACTGAAGTTCTAAACAGAATTCACACCTCTTCCATCTGTGCACGCCACAGCCTCATCCAACTTAAATTTATTCACAGAGTTTATTGGACTAAAGCCAAACTCTCTAAGATAAAACCTGACATTGACTCTACATGTGATACTGTAGATGCAGACAAGCCCCAGCTACACTGATGCACATGTTTTGGCAATGCCCAGAATTAATAACATTCTGGAAGTCCATATTCAGCTTTATTTCAAATGCCCTAAAGCTTGAAACTGTCCTTGACCCCACCCCCTCTGTCGCTCAGCCTTGGCCACTTTAATTGCCAAAAGATCCATCCTTATGAGGTGGAAATCTCCACAGCCACCCTCTTATGTACACTGGATGAGAGACCTAATGAACTGCATCTACCTGGAGAAAATTAGGTATACTAGACTAAATAGGACAACTTGTAAACCTGTATCCATCTTACATCATGTACTGCCTTTTTTTTCTGTGTTTGTTTTGGTTTAAACAATACTTGTGTCTATGTTAGAAAAACAAATTTGAAAAAAATTATCCATATAATATATATATATACTATAATATAAAAAAAACTATATTTCTTGTGCTGAACTATAGACACACCTTCTTGCTCAGCAATGGTAATTAGTATGTTGTCATAGCTTTCAGTCAAAGAATTGAGATCTCACTTTTATATCTTTGGACAATACTGTTTTGTCAATGTCTTCAGTGAGCTTAATAAATGCTTTGTTATAGACATTGGTCTGCTTTTTTGATTCTTTTCTATGGCTGCTGTTATATTTCGTTTAGAGATGTAGTGTGCAAGGCACATTTTATGGTATTTGGCATCATATGCAAAGAGATCTGGGCATGAAAGAATTTGAATGTACATCTTCATCAAGCCTTTCAGAAGCTGCCCGAAGGACCTTGTCTCTGGTACTGGGGACAGCCGTGGCCTACTGGTTAGGGGTTCGGGCTTGTAACCGAAGAGTTACCGGTTCGACCCAGAAAGGAAAAAGGCGGCGGGGGAAGTGGTTGAGCGCTGCTCTCCCATGCCCACATCCATGGTGCCCTTGAGCAAGGCATCTAACCCCTCACTGCTTTCCGAGCGCCACTGTAATAAGGCAGCACACTGCTCTGGATTAGTGTGTGCTTCACCTAATTGTGTTCACTGTGTGCTCTGTGTGTTCACTAATTCACGGATGGGATAAATGCAGAGACCAAATTCCTTGTATACGCAAGTATACTTGGCCTATAATTTACATTGCCCCTGTACTAGTCGAAATGGCTGTCAGAGGTTCTGATCTAGAGCTGGCCTTCCCACAAATGAAACAATTTCTCAGTATTTGAAACTCTCAGTATTTGATACTCAGCCTTCTTGGTGCAGATGTGCTCTCACTCTCAACATTTGCAACTTGCTGCTGCTCACTGATTTTTGTCTTACTGCAGTACAGGTAGTTCACTCTACATGATACATGATATGCAACTTTGATTTTGGAGGAAATATCATCTGTATATGGAGCCAGAGTTTTATGGACATCACCATCTCTCTCTGCTGAGCAAGGGTAAGTATGCGTTGGAGGCCTTCTACTGTGGGGTTTTGGACATAGGGATCTTTTTTCTTGCCCTTTTCAAAATGTTTCCCACAAATGATACAAAGCTTTGGATCCAATGCCTGTAAGACATAATTCAAAAGACTAGTGAAAAGGAAAAATGATATACATTTCAGAATTTTCATCGAAATGCAAATCAAGTTGAATTACACATGAAACATTGGTCAGAAGGCTAAGTACTTTCTTAGCTAGGGAAAGTAGTTTCTATAACTAACTGTTTAGCTACTTAGGGGTGAAGTAAGCAGTGTAGGCTCTACTGTCCACTGCTGGTCTGGACAGACAAAAGCTAACAATATTATTTTCCATTATTCAGTAATGACTTGACCAAAACAAAATTCAAGTGAATATAAATATTTTAATAAAGGTGTTCCATTCCAATGTTAACCTGATTCAATTGGATCTGTGTTTCATATGAATTGTTTAATACTGGGACATATGAAATGTATCATTATTAAATGTAAATATAGAGCAGCACTTACCTTATGTAACTTACCTTGCAGTAACAATGAATGTCAACATTCTCCTCACCACTGATAATGTGATTTGGACTTGGAGACTGTATTTTGCCAGTGTTCCGTTTTCTTTCATTTTAGACACCTCATACATTGAGTGACAGAACACCCTGATTCGTCATACTATATTTACATATTTGGTATTGTTGGATTCAGTACAACCCCACCTTTCCCATAAGCCATCATATGTGTTGCTATGATAATCCCTGGTAAAGCAGCTACAAAGTAAATGAAAACATTCTGCATAGATATTCATTTTTTGCATGTCCGCTTATTTTAGGTGTATGTTTACATGTCTCTATTCATTCCATACATCAAGATATTCACATCCAGTCTTTTCTAGTAGGTAAAGCAACTTCCTGACTATAAACATGCCAAGTTTCAAAGCTCTCAGAGCTTGTGTGATTGATCTGCACTAATTTATATGCCTTAAATCCAATACGGACAGGCTATATTTTAGTTATTTTTTGGTTTTGGGGTGTATAACAATATCTGTTAATTTAACAATCTTAGCAGTAAAATATTTTTAGCTAAGAATCCAATTCATATATGGGAGACCTTAGAGATGAGGAAAAACGTTGTTGGGTTTAGTTCTACCTCCGGTAGGGGTATCTCAAAAACGAAAGCCCTTTCTGACCATTTGTCACTAGCCTAAAATGTAAGTGCCATGCTTATTACTGAGTGAGGTTAGCGTGTTCAGAACAGGATTCATACGGTAAGCGGATTAATGTAAAATAAAAAGGTTGAAGTGACCCTGCCTAGGCAAAGTCAACTCAGTTTTCAATAACAACTTTCCAAGTCAAAGGACACATTTTAACACTTGTATTTCTGGACTTCCTGTGTGTCTATCTAATCACATGAAGGGAGAATGAAGCCCACTTAATGGAAACCACAAACATAAGTCTAGCAGTCATCTGATCAACATCCTGTGCAATGGAGAAATTCTAATTTAGAAACTGACATATGTCTGTTCCAGTTACACAAACACAAACGATTGTATTGTTTTAATGCCATATCCAACTGATAGTTACCAACAGCGCATTTGTGATTGTTCGAATGTAAAATGTAGCCTACACTTAACACACAATAAGACTGTTATGACTTATGTTAAACATCGTTTTGACATGACATTAAGACAACAGGCAAAGTGGTTTATCTTACCTGTGCATCTATCACAAAGATCAAAGCACCAGTTCCCCTGAAGATCATCTCATAATCAAAGGTAGGGTCAAAAAAGTCCACTTGACCTGGGAAGTCCCAGATCTGGAAATTTACAAAGGAGCTGTCCGATATGTCATCTTTGTAGATTTTGTTAGTGCTCTCCAAGAACAGGGTCTCATTGGGCGACATCTTATGAAAGACCACCTAAAAAGGGTTGAAATAGAACATCAAAACTTTGAAGGCTATTTTTGATCAGACGATTACAGATATTAGGCCTAGGCCTACTACCTTATTGACAGCTGATAACTTGACCAAGCTCTTGGTCTGTTCGTGTAAAGAGTTTTTGAAACACGTAGGCCTTGGCTATGAAGTAACCAGCAACCCGGATTCCCCATGGTTGACCATTTATTCCAGAGGTCAAAATGTCGGCATTTATCTTAGGTAAATCAGATCTTGCACTGCAGTACTATCATGAAATAGCCTAGTTAACGTTAACATTACCCACTATTGTTACTGTTACCTGACGTTGTGTGCTGTGAGTAACTTTACCTTCTGAATAGATGACTTCCCGCTCCGTCGCAAACCCATTAGTAATATTCTTGGTTTGCTATCAGAGGAGGGTGAATTGTCCTCGATGTCGGGTTCGTCCACTCCATAGTCGAAGTCTTTCAAAGAGTCGCCACTGTAGCTTCCCAGTGGTTCCTCATACTGAATCGACATTTTGATTTGCCTTCTTTGCTATCTATGCTAGCTAGCTATCTATCTATCTGGATTACTAGCTCCACCGCGACAGCTACCGTTCACTTAAAAGCAACTAACCTCTCAACCCACGAACAGGATACGACATAAGTACAGCTACTGTGGCAGTTACCAAATCCACATCGTACCTGTCATTTTGTTGGATACACTTATTGTACACAGGTCTAACAACCTGGCGTTCCCTGTGTAGACAAACGTACGGTTCTTCTACAGCACTAACTCGATATGTCATGTCATAACATGCACATGCTATTTCGCCACCTACTGAATAGGAGTAGGCCTAGCACACTTGTGAGCAGCGCACTCTTGTGCGCCTGGTGTGTATCCACAAAGCCTCTCCCAATGGAAGCTTTTTACCTCCGTTTTTCACGTCCTTACGTCGTTCTGCTTGGCTCTATGGGTCTCTATGGCTTTTGTTGGCCATCTCACAGCTGCCCAGTACTTTGCATTTAGCATACCTGCAATAACTAACTTCGTTGTGTCATGGGACATGAAGGGACATGCATGTCCTGTAACACGCTCGCATGCGCACCCTGAATGCAATGAGGTGTGAGATTTTTTTCTTGAGTCTTGAGTAGCCTAGGCTTGAGTAGCCTGTTGGGTAGGCAGATCCTATGACAGACTGCTATGTCGAAGAAAGGTAAATTCTGCTCTCTGATATTATATATTCTATGAAATGTGAATATGTTTTAGCCTACTGCATATAGGCCTAATTGACGCAAGTAATCATGGGGAACATGTTCAGCAGGTTTTATAACAGGCAATGCCATCTTTTTTTTACGTACATACAGTACTGTATGGCAAAACAACCTGAACAAAATAGCATCCAAACACAAATGTAAACCTGTAAAAAAATAAATAAATACCTGTCTACTACCTGTGCATGCTCTAGCCTACTAGCCTGTTTTCAGTCATTTGTGGGAAGGGACCATTCCCTCCTCAGTGACAGGGATTTTGCGGCCCTGATGACCAGCCCAGGAACAAGAACAGACTACCAGACAGGAACCGCTTGAGCCCTCTCTGTCTTTGCCTTTTAGATCTTTGACGCTGGGTGCCCATTTTTGTGTACCGTAACCAATGGTAACTAAACCCAGCTGTTCCTAATCGCGCCTGCAGAGGAGGGAAGTTCAGCTGTTGGTAGTTAGAGGTCTAGGTTTAGTCATACTGGTTATCATAAAAGATAGCGACTCCAAATAGGCAGAATGGCACATACTGGAGTAAGTAACATTCTATGAATACATTTTGAACATGTGGTATTGAAAACTAGTTCCTGCTAAAGTGTTGTTAGGTTAGGGGTAAGTTAGAACTAATGTGGTTCTCGCTAACGTTAGCTTCTATCCTGCGGTAGCTACCATCAACGCAAGTCAATAGCCTGTAGCAACGACTTGTTACTGTTTAAGTTGTAAGGAAATATGTAATTTACGTATCCTTATTTCTATGTTCTATATAACATATCTGAATGTAGTTTCACACTTTTAATTCAACGTTACCGAATATGAAGACAATGTACAACACCAACAAACGGATTGGTTGTCTCTGGCTCTGAACATGTAACTCATTGGGTGGGTTATGTGCACCTTGTTTTTAAGATGCAGTAGCCAGGCCTAGTTCTATATTAATTAGCACAGCTACTTTGAGTCATAAACAGCATTATTTAGGTTTGTAAAACTAGGTCTAAAAATAATGAGCTGCAACGTTAAAGTTACCTAAAAAAAAAAAAAAAAAACACCACCAACAAACCAGTTAACTTTGATATAAATAAATAAAACCTTGTGAACTTTTTAAACCGAGCCCGTGAGGTGTCATTGCAAGATATTTTTTTGTATATTGAATGTGAGCTCATTTTATTAAATGGTGGTTTCACTTTATTAGATTGTGCTCTCAATTTAGTCAATTGTACACACATTTTATTATATGTACAATACATTAAATTACAACTCTTGAGTTAACTTACCCAGGTTTGTCACTAAATCACACACTTGGAATACCCCCTAGAAATATGAACAACAAGATATTTAAAACTCTCTACCCTTTCCACCTGAAAGTCTTTCTGCTGATCCCGCCTGAAAGCTATAAACATCTCCTTGGTCTTGGTAACATTTAGGAGTAGGTTGTTGTCTTAGCACCAGTTTGAAAGTCTGTCTACCTATTCAAGTAAGCCAGCACTTTGTTCTTAGAAATGAGGCCAACTATTGCTGTGTCATCAGCAAACTTGACTGATGTTGAAGTCATGTACTCTCACATGTGTGTAAAGTCATATACAGTCATGTGTGTAAAGGGAATACAACAGTGGACTTAAACACAGTCTTGTGGTGCTCCTGTGTTGAGGGTAAGGGATAAAGAGGTGTGGCTACCTACCTTCACCACCTGGAGTCTACCAGTATTTAATAAAACAATATAGTAAAACGTGTGCACAATTGAGTAAAATGAGCGCATGTTTTCTGGATACACCAAAAAATATCTTGCAATGAACCCTCCAGGGTTCTGTATAAACCAAAGTTACTGCCCTATTTTGGTGATTTGTTGGTGATGGAGCTACTGTGAAGGCTTACGTCCTAGTTAATGTGAACAGGTGTTTATCAGTGCATCACTTAGCCAAAATCCATTGAAGTTCATTCAAGATGATGCCAAAAAACTGAGACGGTGATATCCATATGTACCCAAAATCTAACTGGTGTTCATTTTCCTCAGGGATCCGAGTCCAAACGTGAACAATTTCGGAGATATCTCGAAAAGACTGGAGTCATTGATGGACTCACCAATGGTAACTTTAAGCTCCAACCCCCATCCACTGTTTCCTTAATGTTAAATTTTTATATATATAAATTTTACAATTTGATATTTAGCTTGTCTTCCCCTCAATGTAACAAAGCCATTTTCTATCCCTGACTTCAGTGCTGATTGCTCTTTATGAAGAGACAGAAAAACCAAATAATGCATTGGAGTATCCTTCCATTCAACAAAGATGTTGACTAGCAGATACAGGTCTTCTGCAATATTTTATCTTAATCTGTGATTTATCCATTTTGAAACCTGATTTGATAACCTTAACCACTTTGAAAGCTTCATTAAGAACCATCTTGGCAGTGCCGGGGTAGAGTCGGCTGACACTGAAGCACTCCGCCTGGAGTTGACCGACCTGCGGCACAAATGCGAAATGCTGACAGAGGAGAACAAAGATCTCAAGAATCGGGTGAGTGGCAGACAGAGGAAAATTCATGTCTGAGATTCTGGCAATACATTATTGATCTTGGAGCTCAACAGCCTTCAGATCACATGCTCCCCTCCCTGCCATACTCCAGTACAGCAAGGCATTGATGGCTCAGTCAAAGCGGTTTTTTTTTTTGCTTTCCCATTTACAAAGCCAAACCACGTAAAAACACTGTAGTGTGTGTGAATGCACATACAGAAAGGACAACCAGGGACTATGAGAAATTTGTCAAAAAGTATTTTGGATTAGCCTTTAATTTGTTTCTGTCCTGTTTTCCGTTTACTTTGTTTCTTTTCCTGGCACTTCACAAGATGAATCATGGGGCTGACTGATGGGAAGACTCTGACCCTATGTGTGAAATTTGTTCCACAGCTTCTCCAATATGAGCCAGCCAAAGAGGATGGAGGAACAGAATGATGTCCCATTATTGCCTCAGTCTTGTTCAAGGAGGACCGTAAAAGTAAAACAAACTACAAAAGTAATATATTTCTGTTAACAAGGTTGTATTTTTCATTTGTGATTTTTGTAAGACATGTAAAAATAAATATTTAGGTTTTTACTTATTTAGGTTATTACTTAGGTAACTCCTGTGAGTGAGCTTTTGTTAAGTTCAATGCATATTTTCAAGCATAATGTTACATAAAACATACTCTTATCAAGGAAAATAAACCAAGCATAAACATGTAAAAGAATTAATTTATTTTATTGCTTTTGTTTTAATACAAATTCATTTTCAGAAAAATATTAGTACAACTTTACTTACAATTAAAAATATTATATTAAAAGGATAGTTTATCCAAAAGTGAAAATTCAACCTTCATACTGACCTCATACCAATAATAATCAGTTAAAAAATGTACTATTAGTTGCATTTGGTTGGAATATTGCTAGCAACCACAAAGAATGGTTTTGACCTTCACTGCCAAAGTGTAGAACACACATTGAGCTTTAAAGGTGCATATATATAGTTTTTCTTGCTACAGTTAGGGCTGCAAATAACAATTATTTTCATAGTCTGTTAATCTGCTGATTATTTTCTTAATTGATCCATTTGGCGTTTGATCGATTAAAATGGTGAGAAAATGTCAATCATTGTTTCCCAAAGTCCAAGATCATGTCCTCAAATGCTTTGTTTTGCTCACACGCCAAATATATTCAGTGAACAGTTAGAGGAGTAAGTAAAGCTGGAAATAGTCACGTTTAAGAAGCTGTAATCAGAGATTTTTTTTTTCCCCCATTCAAAAATGACACAAACCGATCAACTGATTACCAAAATAGTTGCTGAATAACTTAATAGTTGACAGCTAATCAATTAATCAATTTTTGTTGCCCTATTCATTGACATAACTCTGAAGATCAAACATAATGGTGCCACTATAGAAAGAATGAATTGAAAATGTTCATCATGATGTTAGTGCATAGTGTGTAAGCTATGTTCTTTTCTTGAGTACCGGTATTTATAACGAAATATTCATGTACACATCCAGAAAACTATAGGCAGTTGCAACAAAAGACAAAAAAACAAAACATTTTCCAGTTTCCAACAGAAACTACATATTGCACCCTTAAAGGAAAAAGATACACATCATTTTGTGATCCAGAAACCTAAATCTAATATGGGCTCTACAGGCATGAAGATGAGTGGTTAACAACTCACTTCTCTTTTCCTGAACTTGAATCCCCATGTTGTGGCAAGAGAGGTGCCCAGCCGGACCCCATGAATATGTTTCAGAAACAGTGCAAACTGTTCCATGGACCCAGGGTCCTAATCACATCAGTGCTTTTTCAAGATGGAGGACATCTGCAGCACGGTGATCTGTAAAAGAAAGAAAAAACACACAAAGTCAAAATTGTAAGAGTTATTTGCCATCAGTCAAAGACTTGGCTTGTCATGTAGTTAAATGTAGGCTAGAATACGGGTTGCTGTTAAGCAGTTTTTGCACGGAATAGTTTTGACTTGTAATCGGAGAGGTATTTGAATCTTGAATCTCTGGTATTATTGACCCATTAACGACTGTCTGATCGGTGATTTACAGATCATGCTGAAGAAAGTTTCGACCTACTGTAATAGTAATTGTTTTTCAACAAAGTGTAGTTTGTAGAATTTATTGAGCTGTACCTTACATAAGCACCCAAACACTGCCTTAAGGCTGCACATAGATTTTCCTACTCTAGTTTGTACACATTGTACAGGGATAATTAAATGTTGATGTGCATAAACATGAACTCTGTTGAATTCAGTGCATTATTGCCAGTGCTATGGAGTCCTGCCAAAAAATAGTAATGTCCCAAAGCGTAGTTGGGTTACTGGATAAAATACAAATGGCGAGTGTGATCTGAGTTTCCAGTATAGATTTTTGAATCATTAGAGGAAGTCAACAATGCATAGGGTTCAGCGAAGAGCACACATAAAATCAAACCAATCCTATTTTCTGTTAAGAAGAAATCTATATGTTCATACAAACAACCACACTTAAGACATCACCTGATTTTATTCAGTATTAAAACTGAGGCAATGGTTAAACTTTAAAGGTGCACATTGTTGTACGGAAAAATAAAACAACAAAGATGGCTCTTTTTAAAACTGTAACTATATACAGTATGTATACAGTAAAATCAGGTTAGTTGTACAGTAAGTTGCTGGTGTTGATAAGATAAGGTGTTAAAAACTAACGCTTAGATCTGCAGATCAGTCGGGGCTCGCCTGCTGCTGGCGCTACTTGCCAATGACATTCGGCGATCGGGCGAGAAACCGACGTCGCTGCTGCCGCCATGCTCAGCACCATGGCTGTGCCTGGACTCTAGGCTCAGGCCACCCAGAGAGTCCGGACTCCCTGGCCTGGTGAGGCGCTTCAGGTCGGGCTTGGAGAAGGCGCGCGCGCGGCTGGAGGCGAAGCTACAGCGGGGCTTCATGCCGACGCCACGCGCGGAGTCCGAGCCGCTGTCCGAGGCCTGGCCCTCCACCACCGTGCTGCAGGTCCACGGGGCACTGACGCGCCGCGGCTTCCGTGCCAGCGTGAAGACGGAGCACGAGGCTGCAGAGTCGGCCACCACTACGGGCAGTGTGGGGTACTCCGAGCTGGCCAGCTCCAGGTCCTCGGGGTGGAGGAGGTGCGGAAGGTGTTCCTCCTGTGGCTCATGCGGAGGGGACCGCGTCTCGCTGCTG
Organism: Alosa alosa; assembly: GCF_017589495.1. Lineage (NCBI taxonomy): Eukaryota > Metazoa > Chordata > Actinopteri > Clupeiformes > Clupeidae > Alosa > Alosa alosa. The sequence goes on from NC_063208.1 coordinate 13,767,202, forward strand.
GTGTTGTTGGAGTTGCTGTTGTGCTCCATGGGGCTCAGCACAACATCTTTTGGGTCTTTGGGAATGTCCACGCCGGGCTGCCCAACTGGGTTGCCCTGGATGGGCACAAAGGCAGAGGTGGCATTGAGGATGGGGTAGGTGGGCCCATTGCCTTGCTTCTCCAGCAGCAGCGTGTACCCACTGGTTGTCGTGGGGATGGTTGCCTTGCGCCCCCCCGAGCTCATGCACACCATGTGCACCACCGAGTTCTTTTTGGACTTGTTACCGTAGTAGTCGTCCATTTCATCCTTGACGTTGGGGTAGTATCCCAGGATGCCCTTCTTCAGCTTCTTGTAGCCCAGGTGCATCATCTCCAGCAGGCTGAGGAAGAGTGAGACTGCGGCAATGCCCTGCATGAACACCATGAAGACGCTCTTTTCGGTGGGCCGCGACACAAAGCAGTCCACGGCGTTGGGGCAGGGCTCGCGCTCGCACTTGAACAGCGGCTTCAGGTGGAGGCCGTACAGCACGTACTGACCCGACATGAAGCCCACCTCCAGCACGGCGCGTGTGAGGATGTGGGCCACGTAGGTGCGCAGCAGCGAGCCCCGCAACGGCGCCTTGTTGAGCTTCCCCGTCTCCAGCTGACGGAGCTCGCGTTCGATCCGCTTCCGCACCTCCGTCAGCTCCACGTCGACCATCTCCAGCTCGCGGCGCAGCGCCACACGCTTGTAGTGACGCTCCTTCTCCAGCACCCGCAGCTTGTAGATGGCATGGCCCATGTAGACGAGCGAAGGTGACGAGACAAAGATGATCTGGAGGATGAGGGCAGAATAAGTATGAGCACGTACGGAGACAGATTGTCATTTTTATACTGATGTTACAGTACTGTTGTTACAGACACAGGCCCCTTCAAAATCTGGCTTCAGAAAGTAAAAGACACACTATGTATTGATTCTACCTGTGCACAAGTTTCACCAAAGTCCTTTTATGCAAGTCCCCCCATCTTGCAATGCACTTTGGGCAGTTATCGGCCAGCTATTTTCCTATTCAAGTGAACGGGGAGGCATACAGGAAGGGGCGGGATATGTGTAGAGACTACTGCCATATTGTTTTTTACGAACTAACCCTATGCATTTCTATGGATTCTTTGAGTGCTGTGTCTCCTCATTAGAAAGTCTCTGGTTTCACTAATTACTTCATCTAATTAGTTGTGCTAATTAGAATTATGTGGTTTAATAAATGGTTTGAACAAACATATGGTTGGATTTTCAGATGCTGGAGTTTTACACCTCTAGTTATGAATGCCTAATTTTAACAGTGCTAGTGCTAGGGCCTTAGCTTCCAGGGAAGAGCCAAGCACTTTAGACATTGCAAATACACCTGACCTGCAGCACCCAGTAGCGGATGAGGGAGATGGGGAAGGCGCGGTCGTAACAGACGTTGCGGCAACCAGGCTGCTCCGTGTTGCAGATGAAGTCGGCCTGCTCGTCGTTCCACACATCCTCTGTGGCCACCCCCAGTACCAGCATGCGGAAGATGAAGAGGATGGTCAGCCAGATCTTGCCCACCATGGTGGAGTGGATGTGCACCTCCTCCAAAATGCCCCCCAGGAAATTCCAATCTCCCATTTTCACGTGGGCATCTCTGGAAAAAAAAAAAGAGAATATGCAAAGGTAAATCAGATAGACTTTTTAATCCAAATCTGATTCACAATGTCAGATTTGAGGATTGAATTTGGCGTCAATGCTACAACATAGTTGATTGGCGAAGATGAGTGAAAAATGTACGATAGAATGTGAGATTGTCTTTTTGAGAACTGTACACCACACCATAGATACAAAACCAAACTTAGTATAAAACAAGTACAGTATAGCCATATCTATTTACTATGTGTTATGGTCCCAAATACATTTTAAACAAAGTTAGACTAACCTTTCATTTCAAAAGTAGAACACATGTGGAAAGGCCTTTCAGGACAGGAGATTCATCCACTCGACGTAATCCAGAGCGCATGGTGAGCGTTACAGGAGAAATGTGCAATTCGGCGCATGTAAAAAGTCACCAGTACCAGTGATGCATGTATCACAGTTGTGTTGTGTGTCCAGAGCTACCGCGATAACAGTGTGCATCCTTGTGGGTTGGGTTTAGTCAGTTTGGACTTATAGACTGCACAGCAGAAATCAATGTGGGATTGTGTTGTCAAGGCCTTTGCCAGTGGTGCAGGCCGGCTGCATGGACTGAAGGCAGCGTCGGGTCGCAGGTCGAGAGGAAGCTCTAGTTGAGCTGACCCGATTGACCCCTGATCAGCCATGTTTACACTTGACGCAATCTGCTCTGGAATAACAGTGGCCTTTAATATGCATGCTTTAGGTAAATATAAATGTTGCTCTTATATTGCCACAATACACGTCACAGTTGCTTAGACACTAAAATATACTGATTTAGATTTTGTGATGGGTGTTTTATATTACCTGTATGGTGTGAAGACATAAAGAATGCATCAGTAGATGTATGGTCTGAAGACATAAAGAATGCATCAGTAGACGTAAAAGAATAACACATCAGTTTATTTGGATTGCAAACCTGAACTGAATGTGTTAAATCTTGTTAATTGCCCTTCATGGATTTTTAAAGGGATTAATTTGGTTCGTAAACTAAATGAAATCCGAGGTCTGCCCCTTTTCCATGCTCTTGTGTGGGCGAGTGTTCTTTGCCAGCATAGTGCTGCCTACCCACCACCAGAACATGGTGACCTCACTCACACGACTCAACACCCACGCCCAACGATCAATCGGTCATGTCCGATTTCATCCATGGTTGAGTCGGTGGATCTAATTAAACCGGTCCCTGCAGCTGAAGTGTTCTCTTTCCCCATTTAGAGGAAATCAATGGCTGGGGCTTGGTGCACACACAAGCTGAACTGGTCTACAGCAACACAGAATGGCCGATGTGCCATGTTTGGACAAAGGCCCGATAGCAAGTCGAGTTCCTGCCTTGCATAATTACACCTGATGCTGTGAAATGATAATAGCATGTGGTGGTTGCAGCATCTTGACCCATCACTTACACAAGCAAGTGTCAAGAGTAAATGCCACCTACTGTCACATAGTTGCTGACAGGATATGATCTATTATGGCATGATTTTTACATTATTATTTTTTTTGTTTGTTTTACAAAAGTCAGTCGCAGTGTATTAAACTATTGCAAAAAGGGAGGTTCTGTTCTGATGCTCATGGTTTTCCAAATCTAAAGGGTGCCCACTCTCCACACTAGGTGGCACTGCATTACCACCGCTGCCAACTATTCTATGCCAAGTTAACATTATTATTCTGTCCCAAGTAATATTGCAACACGCATGATAATGTAAGTAGGCCCAATTTGCTCCACACAGTGAAGATATTTTTTTTAGTTTCCCCTGTTTCACTGATTGAAATAGTATTTGTGAAACTTTAGGTTTATGAAAATACTTTTATGTTTTGTATTCTAAATGGGAAGTACAGTCATCATTTAATTTGTGAACTGATCATATCTTAACTTCCAAAACTTGATGATGGATTCATGTTCTTCAACTTCCAAAACCTTCAGATCCTTATAGGTCTGTACATGAACAAACCCTGTCTTTTTTCACGCAACATGCAGAAATACATCTATGTGTGACTATGATTGTGTGTCTGTGACTGCAGAGAAGGGACATTCTGATGATCTGAGGAATACATTAAGTGGTACTCGGGCTCTAAAGAAGGGGGGAGCCACAGGTTGTCTCACCACGCCAACCGTTCCACACCTCCCACACCCCAGCCAGTCAACCGCTAACACTCCAACACACCACCCACCTACACACACACACAGACACACACACAGACCACCCACTCTTCTGCACAGACACATACATACACACAGAGAGGCAGACAGGCACACACACCACCCACAGTGACACACACACACACACACCTCCCCCACACACACAAATCCAGCCAAATAGATATACCGATTCCACAAGTCAGAGCTGCATACAAGTGAGCACAAACTTGTAAAATGTGGCAACCACATGCTGCCGACGGACTTGAGAGAGAACACTAAAGAGTGAGTCAAAAATAAGATCATCACATTATCAACAGGTAAATGGAGTCCTCTCTCTCTTCTCTCTCTCTCACACACTCAAACTCACACACACACACACACAATGTAAACAGTGTGCTGTTTGTACATGATCCATCTCTTCCTCAGCTTGTTACTGTGCTAATTAGAGAATAATGATTTTCACTGATTGTTTCTGTGTCTTAATCCTTGTTTTCTGGTGCCTTCTATTTCGTTTCTTCAAACAGGTGATCCCAGACAAAAGATCATTATGGACAAGAGCACCATCCGAGTCATGTCCCATATACCACAATGCTGTTTGAACAGCAATCCCATCTCACATACTTTATCATATCATTTTATGACCTTTAAATCTTCTATTTCAATCAGATAAATGGAATGCTCAATCAGAATGACTATTTGAACATAATAATGTTCATACAAAACTAGACTGGTATACATTATCCTGTGTAATTTTAATGTAATGTGGTTTCATAAATTGGACAGCCCTGACTTTCCCTTGTTTTACAGTGGATCCAGGATGCGTGTGGACATTATTCCAATAATAAAGTGCCGTCATCTATGACATTTCCATTTTAAATTACACTTGCTTGGCTAGTATTGCTCAATCTTAAAACGGACTGGGAGCTTAAAGGACCTATACTGTACCTAGCTGTCATATTGTTGTGGCTTTCCAAAGTCTTTGTACGCATCAGTAGGGACTTGTTATCACTACAGTACTAACTTTACATTGAAGAGGTTTCTTGAATTTCCCTCACCTCTACACTCTCTGTACTCGTATAGACCTAACATATACTGGTGGCAGAGATAGCACACAGTCCAATTTCCTGTGCAGGAGTGAATAAGTCAGCAAATTGATTTTCGAATAGATGTTATCTGTCTTTAAACCCGTAAAACATCCTTTAATCTTTAAGGTGCAGTCCTTTAAACTAGTTCATTGCACTTGTTGACAAAAGAGTCCCTCAAGTTCCTCTAGCTGTCTGTTAGTGTGGCTGTGCTTTGAGGTTGTTGAGCACATCTATCCTATGGAACCTCTCACTCTCAAATCGAGGTGTGCCTCTTTAAGGCAGTTTCTCTTTACAATCCTATTGCACTGACATGTTTAACTCTCAGTGAAAGACAAAAGAGTAGGTGTACCCATAGTGAGAAAGGGCCTTGATGCAGTAGTGCCATCCCTCTCCATATCTATGGCTTGACTCTGTTTGGGGTGGGGTCATTTCTCAGTCTCTCTCTCCCCATCTCTCTTCCTATGTCCAGTCTACTGGTCATTCTCTGGCCGCTACATCAGAAATTACAGCATACTTGTTCTAGGATCCATCTGACCACTTTGAACTACCTGCCCCTACCAGTAATTAGATGGCCCAACAGCTGTTTCTCTTCTGCCGGATGAATCTTGAACCAAGATTTATTTACTCTCTCACACAGGCCCGCCCAACAAAAATCAATGTACCGGAATTACTTCCCAACTAGAATTACTTTACTTTACTTTCCCTTTATTGAAGCACAGACATATCCACATATGAGGATTTACCAAAGATAATTACCATCATCCTGGGAGACGTTAAACGCCTAAGGGGGAAATACAAACACCGTTTTCATAGCGACATCTTGGGCTGGGAAGATTATATTGATCACCGGATTCATCTTTGGCTAAATCAATATTGTTTCTATTGCAAATATTGCAACTGTGCATTACAGGAAAATGGGTGAAAGCAATCACACATTTTTCAAGGTTTGAAGGTTTTTGCAAAATTGAAGGTGTTTGCCAGATCCATGATAGGCTTTGGAGAGAGTGAGTCTTGCATAATACTCTGCTGGCATATCCTTGTTTCTCAGTGGCTTGCACAGCTACAGCTATTGAGCATCTTGTTGGTGATAGTATGAACGTGTCTTTATATATTGTGCACGCTCAGCAGGACGTCATTACTCATGCTTGCGTGGCCTGCTAAAAATATGTCTTCCTGTACCAAATACTCTCAAGTATGCTGCTGTAGTTGTGCAGTTTGGACTGGCTATCATTGCGGCAGTGTGAATATGCACAGTGTAAAGAAGTCAGACCACAGCAGCTACTCAGGATGCAGGTTCAAGACAGACTGGTAGGTTTTTAGCCGATAGGTCACACTCCAGTCAGTGAGTGTGCTGGCAGTCTGTCACCATGGCAGTGATGGGGGGGGGGGGGGGTATAGGGAAGATGCAAGGTTGCTCCATGAGAGACGCATCTAGGAGGTTGAAGTGAAGAGTGACAATCGTGAAAATACCAATTTTTCCAAATTACATATCGGGGCCAGTGGAGAAACCATATTAACTCACAGATCTCTACATTTCGACTATCAGTAAGGACTTTATACCAATTTAAACTGAGGGAAAGATGCCCAAAGAGCTAGGTCAATTCTGCATCATTGATTCAGGCTATCCAATGTCACCTCTCTAAGACAGAAGTTTTTCCATAACATCAGTGTTATCTATGATTTGGGTTTGGAGGCTTTGGATATTGGCTGATTCTCACACTGGAAAATGCATGTGCGTTGGCCAACACAGACAGATGCATCAGTGTGTGAGTGAACGTGAGAGCATCCCTCTCTGTGTGTGTATGAGTATGCATGTGTGTGTGTGTGTGTGCGCACACACACGTCAGAGGGGAAGGAAGGTATTTAAGAACCTCTCCTCCCGGTTCTCAAACGAGGTCTCTGTATCCATGCTCACGTGCCCCTGCACCCTTCTATAGCACAAGGTAAGAAACCAATTCCTCTGCATTGTCTTTTTTTTCTCTCACGCACACACACATAACACACATACCTCAACGTCCACCATTTAATTTTCCATAGTCTCTCTTAATGCAGATCTCTCTTGTTGAATATGGTTTTGTGTAAGACTGTAACAGGTATTACTAATGAATTTGTATTAAGGATAGTTAAGTATAATTTTGTATTGTATCTGTCTGAGATATGGTTCTGTTACAGGATTATTTATGTTGACCTGAAAATGCTTGTGTCGATTCTTCTATGTTAAATGCTATATAACTACTGACCATGTTTTATATTCAGATTAAACAAGAGAGATTTTCTTATCTTTTTCTATCTACCTATCAATTGGTTTAGAGGTATTTCTGTGGTTAAACAAGGGAAAACCTGCTTAATGTGCATGCCCCAATGTACATCTCAATGTTTTATGACTTTAGACTAACTGCTGTAAAGAATTGATGGTACATTTTTATTTAAATCCAGTGTCCTTAAAGCATTACTTTATTAAACACATTCATAGAGGGTTATAAGGTATGCTTAATGCCTTAAATGCATTTGTATGTCTATATAACTATAGGAATGACTGCACTATTTTGTTGCTTACAGGTTTAAAACACTGTAACACTTCATGTTTTCAGTCATTTATATTTCTAAATAGTAGATTTATGTTAGATTTATTATAAATGCATTATTGAAATGTTTGAATGTGTTTACAATGCTTTATAGATACTGGGTGGGTTTAAGCATCTTTAAAATCATTTCATTGTCTCCTTCATTTTTTGTCTCAATCACACACACACACACGCACACACACATTAGTATAGTAGTCTATACAGATCTACTACTGGCATATTGTTTCTCTCCCTTGTCTTCACTCTCTCTCTCTCTCTCTCTCTCTCATAAATACATACACACACCTGCTCCACCTGCCCAGATGAACAGTGGGATCTGCCTGTGTGTGCTCCTGGTGACCCTGTCGGCGTCGTGCCTGCGGTGGACCTGCTGCTCTGCCCAGCGGGAGGGCTCCGTGCCCACTCTCTCACGCCACGCCCGCTCCACCGAGCCTACCATGCCCGCCACAGATGGCACAGGTGCCAACGTCGTCGCTGCCGCCAACCTAGGCGAGCTCCTCACCAAACTCATGGCCAGGAAAGGTGACAAAGCATTCAAGACATCTAATAATGCCTTTATTCATAAATTATTTCATTTAAATTATTATATATTTATTAATTAACTTAATCATGATTAGCTTTTAGTAGGCCTTTTAATTGATAGATTTAAAGATTTAAATATTGTTCCTGTGCACATATTGTTGTTTTACTCTAGTTCATGCTCACACAGGGGACGCATGCATTGAATACGGTGCCGCCTTCCACAATTGATATGATTACTTTAATAGCTGCATTACTCGTAATAATCACCATCATGTTGTTCATGGTCATCACTATCATAAGCAACTCGATCATATAGGCCTACAGCATGCTTTTTTAATCGAAGCTGTCTGTAGATTTCACTTACACAGATATTTCCCGCCACTAATTGGCAGTCTATCAGATGCACATTGTTTCTGAAAGGTGCTATCTGGCACACACACATCCACCAAATGGTCTTTTTCTCTCCTGCTCTCTGGTGCTGTGTCCATATTCCTCTCCTCTTTTTCACACTTCCCCTCTTATTCTCTCTCTCTCTCTCTCTCTCATTGGATCTGCCTTTCTCCTGTGTGCTGTCTCCTCTGTGTCTGTTTCTTCTTGTCTCTCCCTATCTGTGTGCTTGGCACAGGGAATCTCTATCATATTCTGCCTTGTAGCCTATATGGCCCCCTAATTAATCACCTCCTCGCATTATAGGATGAGATCTGTTGGCAGTGGCTTTGTGTTGGCATTGGCCATGTAGACAAGGAGTCTCAGTCTATCAGCTGTGCTGCTCCCACAGAATAAAACTGATCTACATACTGTACATCCTTTGAAAATCTTTTCTTTCTTTCTTTCTTTCTCATTCTTTCCATCATTGTTCCCCCTCTTTTTAACATCTTCTCTCCCATTATTCTTATCCTTATTTATTTCTCTTTAAATTCTCTCTTCTTAACTCTCTCTCTCTCTCACCTCTTCAGCTTTGCTTCGTAAGAACTCGTTGTCGAAATCGAGAGCAAGTGGCCTAAGCAACAATCACCAGATAAAGGACAGAGACTACCTGGGCTGGATGGACTTTGGTCGCCGTAGCGCAGAGGAGTACGACTACTCCTCATGAAAGACTGTGGAAATGCCCAGAATGAAAACATTAAGCCAATTCAAGAATATCCGACACACAGATCTCAGCCCCGTTCATTCCAAAATCCACTGCACAGGCAGTGTTTAGCAGTGCAGTAAACCATATACTTTTACCATTATCTTTCTGTGTTTGATGCATATTTGTCTGTAGAGCTGTCTACAGAAGCCAGTGCAGTTCTGGATGTGCTCTGATTCTTTGTAATGATGATACCTACTGTACTGCATATTATGAATACTATTATGAATAACATTAATGTATGACATCATTTAAGATGAGGAAAATAAAATAAGGGTTGACTGAAAGTATGATCCCAGCATAACGATTCATTTACCCTGAGAAAGTATTTGGTTTATCTTAATAAAGCTACACAGAATTCAGTTTTGGCCTTAAACCTTGTGGACTGGTGTCTCCTTCATGCAATCTCACTTTGATAATCCTTTGGCAGAAGCACAACATATTACAAGTGCATTAAATAGCAAATCGCTAGCCATAGTCACAGTATTGTTGTCTTAGGAACGGTAGATAAAGCCAAAGTACTGTATGGGTGGAATCATTTAAATATTGACACAGTGCTACTGTGTTATATCAACAGTTTTGTGCTGAATGTTTTGACATTCTAGAGCTAATTTACCAGTACCAGGGGTTGGTAAACCGTGTTTGTCCTTTTGGACAAGAAGTAGGCTACGCTTTAATTCAGATACTCTAGTGTTGGTACTGATGAATGACAGCCACAGAAGCCAAAAAGTGCTGTGCAAGGGGCTTTATACAAATAGTACATGCATGCATCTTTATGAGTTTCATATGTGAAATGTGTGTACATAAGTATATCAACCCGTTTTTTATTCAGGGAGAAATTGACTGAGCATCAAGCTCTTTCACAGCAATGCCCTGAGTTACAAAACAACAAAAATCAAATAATAATAAATAGAAAGAAAAAGGGAATGTATAAATAAATAATAATAATGATGTAAAAGGTCTAAAATATCAGTCCAAGCAAGAACATTGTGCAACAGCCAAATCGTCAATCATACCCCATCTAATTTCAATGACTCTTGCAATTTGTTCCATTTATTAGATGCAAAAAATGTAAAAGCTAATTTACCAAATTCAGATTTAATTTGAGGAGTTTGAAGAGATAAAACCCTGTGAGCGTGTATTGTGGCAGATTGATTTTATGTTCAGAAGATAAGTTAGGTAAAAAGGTAACTTTGCCAGTAATGCCTGTCAGGATTGTGCAGGAGGACCCAAGTGCAAGACTCAACCAGGCAGACTTACAGACAAAACAGAATTTATTTTAAACACACATTTCATTTAAAGAATTTCTTACTTACATACAGGACTTTGACTAGACAAACAGAGAGATGATCCAACAAGGAACAGAGAAACAGGAGGGTAGAAACACACATACCAATTAACAGAAAGACAGAGGACTGGACGAAACCAACGAGACAACAGGGAACAGGTGAGGAGGCAGAAATGGAGGGAAAACAAACAAGACAGGAAGCACAGACCAAATAAGGAGATGGGGTGGAGACAAAGACAGGTGACAGGCAGGTAAACACAAAGCACATGGGGAACAGGCAAAAACAAACACAGGACAATACACAAAATGGCCACCAGGGTGGCACAAACTCAACGGTCCGGGCCAGATCCTGACAGTAGCCCCCCCCTCTATGGACGCCTCCTGGCGTCCCCTGAAAAGTCCAACCAGACGTGGGCGGAGGGGGCCTGGACGGAGTGACTGGTCCGACAGACCGTAAACAGGGGGCAGACTCAGACGGGGCAGACTCAGAGGGCTTGGGCAGGGAACAAGCAGACAAAGACTGGACAGACTCAGGCAGGACGACAGACTCAGGCACAGGGGCAGGGGCAGGGGAAGGGACAGGAACAAAGACAGTGACATTGACTGGGATGGTGACTGGGACAGTAACAGGGACGGTGACTGGAATGGTGACTAGAATGGTGACTGGGACAGAGACACAGACAGAGACAGAGACGGGATGGTGACTGGGCACAAAGGCGGGGACAGGGACAGAGGGGGGACTCAGGAACAGAGAGGAACAGAGAGGGGATGGGACTCGGCAAAGACGGGGACAGGGACAGACCACTCAGGGCAGAGGAACAGAAGGGGCTCGGGAGAGAGTCAGAGGGGGGAGAGTCAAAGGGAACGGAACCGACTCGGGCAGAAGTGGGGCTGGACAGACAGGCAGAGGCTGGGCTGCTGGCGCGGCGTCGGGAGACTCGGCTGCCGACTGGGCTGCAGGCGTGGCGTCGGGCGACTGGGCTGCGGGCACAGGAGCGGACTGGGCTGCGGGCACAGGAGCGGGCGCCTCTGGGCTGGGCACAGGAGGCATGGTGTCGGATGACCGGGTTGGCTGGCGCAGCACGTCTCCTCCTGGAGGGAGCCTGAGGGACCTGGATGAGTTCTGGGGGGAACTGGAACTCCTCAGGCTGGGGTTCTGGACCTGAAGCGGCCGGCTGAAGGCGCAGCACACCCACCCTAAGCCCCTGGTAATGAGCTGGAGGGGCTGGGTCAGGCGGGATACTAGCCTAGCAGCCTCAAAAACTGGGTTACTGGAGGGACCAAGGAGGGACTGAAGGCTCTTACCCAGACCTGAAAGCTGGTCGGCCAGGGTAACCATTCCTGGAACCTTCAGTAGCCAGGGCCTTGAGGAAATAGTCCTCTCCATCAAGGTAACGATAGCATGCCGGCGCTCCAAGTCAGTGGACTTCACTAGCTCAGAGTTGAGCCTGCTGAGAGTGTAATCCACTTGACTCAGCTCCTCCATTGGGAAATCAGAGTTTGCTGGGTCCATTTGAGGTCGGATCGTACTGTCAGGATTGTGCAGGAGGACCCAAGTGCAAGACTCAACCAGGCAGACAAAACAGAATTTATTTTAAACACAAACTTTACATTTAAACAGGGCTCTACACTAACATTTTTTTTCAGGAGCACTTGTGCGCCCAAGTTAAAAAAAAATAGGAGCACAGACAAAAATTTGGGCGCAGTCAGTTCTGTACTTAACTTACACATAATCTAACATTATACTGCAGCTAACAGTTAAACATGCCAGTGCACCAATTGCTAATATTAAGAATGACTGACAACATTTAGGCTACAGGAAACAGGATTTTAAAGATCAGTGCCTACTTTATTTTCAGTCTGTTCTATTTTCCTACATTTTGTTAATGTAAAATAATATAATACATTGGCATATTTGCATTTAGCCTGTATATCAAGTATCCTGCCAAATGTAGGCTAATTTATTTATTTGTGAATCCATCTATAGCTTAATCAAATATGCCCATGGTGACCTATCTGACTGCATACTGCCTAACACTACTACTAAAACAGTCCATTTTCTCTTCCACAAAACCCAACATAGGCTAATCAAGGATATATGTTTTATACTTTTAGTTTTTATTTGAAATATCTGCATTGATGGGGGCAGTAGGCAAACGTTAGGCCTACTTTCGTTTTGCACTTCAGCTTGTATTCGGTGTAAACAAACAAGCATGCGTGGAAGCCTGGAGTTGTCAGTAGCGTTCTACCTTTGAATAAAATGGGAGTATTACGGGAGGCTACTTTTGTGCCGGTTCGCTACAGCTAGGCCTATAGTTTGCATATTGCAGCCAATACGTCAACTGGGCTAAAAGGCATGTTAGGTTACCTTTCCTTCTCACTGCATTCTCAGAATCTCATCCTATTCCTCCTATATCCAATGAATTCGGTGGATAGAAGAACTAATTTCTTAAATCTTTGCATCTTGGCTGGCTAGTCTAACTTTCCGCTTTTTTCTAGGCCAGCTCTTGGATTTGATAATTTTAACTACTAGCGAGTCACAACGCGAAACTGCTAACGTTGATGGGAGGTGTAGTTTGTATGCTGCATTCGCGACGTGATTCTATGGTTTGCACCAGTAATGTTTCTCGATGTTGCGGTGTATTTTGCAGACAAACATTGACATGGTTAGAAGTCATTCGCACCAGTGCGCCTAAATATTTTTTTGCATTCGCACGGCATCATTTTTCTCGCATGTGCGAGTGAAATGGACGCATTGTAGAGCCCTGTTTAAAGCATTTCTTACTTACATACAGGACTTTGACTAGACAAACAGAGTGACGATCCGACAAAGAACAGAGAAACAGGAGGGTAGAAATACACATACCAATTAACAGAAAGACAGAGGACTGGACGAAACCAACGAGACAATAACAGGGAACAGGTGAGGAGGCAGAAATGGAGGGAAAACAAACAAGACAGGAAGCACAGACCAAATAAGGAGATGGGGTGGAGACAAAGACAGGTGACAGGCAGGTAAACACAAAGCACATGGGGAACAGGCAAAACAAACAAAGGACAGGACAAAATGGCCACCACACAAAACGGTGGCCAGATCCTGACAGTAGGGTGGACATACACTTAATTGACTGGGATGGTGACTGGGACAGTGGGTGACTGGAATGGTGACTAGAATGGTGACTGGGACAGAGACACAGACACAAGGCGGGCACAGAGGGGAACAGATGCGGGGACAGAGGCGGGCACAGACGGGGACAAAGACACAGGACAATACACAAAATGGCCACCAGTGGGGTTTTCTCGATTAGTGGGTTAGCGAGGTATGTTATCAAAGCCATGGCTATGCTTATGGATCTGTTTTAGTCAACCATAACCATGGTATCTTATGCTGTCAACCAAACCTGGTCGGGAGGAGGTTATGTGCTAAGTTATAGCTTAAATCGTGTAACTGACCAATCAATTGTCTTAAAAACGAAGTTATCTCACGTGTAGGATTCTGTCATATCTTACAGGTGGAGCTCCGCCTCTACTAACATTTTGGATCTCGAATGCGCTTTAATAGTGCTGTGCGTGCAAATATCACACTATGGACGTGCATACCATACAACAACTGATGACCATTGATTTATTTGATGTTATAGGTTAGACACAAAAAATGACCGGTAGTGTAGATTAAGCCAACGCTCATGAATGCGGAAGTAATTGTTTTTAAATAGAGGCGGTCTTGTGCATCTCCACATTTCACGATTGGCCAGCGTCATCCCAACACCGAGAACGTGCACAGATCTGAGCTGAAAGCCTAGTTTGACAAATATATCACATAACTGTTATCGTAGTATCACTTAATGTATACCCCCGAGTCAAGGCTTTGTCAAGCCTCGCTATGTCTACATAGCCTAGATATGTCTAACGTGCTTCGTAGTACACCCCACAGGGTGGCACAAACTCAATGGTCCGGGCCAGATCCTGACAATGCCTTATAAACAAAAAGGAGGCAGTGCCTTTCCCTCCTATCATAGAGGGAAGACCATTCTACATTTTGGTATAATTTACAGTGATGAGTTTTAAACCCATCTCGAGTTATAAAACGTAGTGAACTGTGGTAAACTGCATCAAGTGATTTCAGAGTGGAAAGGGCTGCATGCATATACACAATGTCACCATAGTCTAGGACTGACATTATAGTTGCTTGAATAATGGTCATTCTGCTTTCTAAAGTGAAGCAAGACCTAATCCTGTAAAGTGCACCTAATTTAATTTTTTGTGAGATCAAGCACATTGTTCTAAATGATAGTTTGTTATCTAGCCAAATGCTCAATTTGTATTGAGCCCCATTTAGGGAACAAATGTTATAGGCATCAAGGTCACACTTTTTCTCGATCTAGTAAAGATCATATATTTTGTTTTTGCTTCATTTAGAACCAGTTTAAGATCTTGCAAGGATTTCTGCACACAATCAAATGCATATTGAAGATATGACACTGCTTGCTCAACAGATGGTGCATAGGCATAAAGGATTGTGTCATCTGCATAGAACTTTATGCAACTTTATGCAATTGTGTCATCTACAACTTTATGCAATTGTGTCATCTACATAGAACTTTACAATTTTCTATTGAAGCACAGATGTCATTGATATACAATGTAAATAATAGTGGTCCCAAAATTGAGCCCTGTGGAACACCATTATTTAGTCCCAATGGCTCTGAGGTTGATCCTGTCACATCTACCCACTGTGTTCTATTAGAGAGGTAGTTTTGAAACCATTTAAAGGAAACTTCATCTAGACCAAAAGAGGTTAGTTTTTCAAGAAGTAACCTGTGATTAACAGTGTCAAAAGCCTTTGACACGTCAATAAACAAAGCTGCACAATGTTTCTTACTGCCAACAATAGTAGCTATCATTTACTACAGCAGTTGCTGCTGTAATTGTGCTGTGGCCAGCTCTGAACCCAGATTGATAAGGACTTAATATAGAATATGATGACAAAAAGGAACAAAGCTGTTCATTTACAAAGGATTCTAACATCTTAGCTAAACATGGAAGCTTGGAGATTGGCCTGTAGTTATTCAAATCACTTGGGTCTCCTTTATGTAAAGGGGTGACTAGGGCTGATTTCCAGACTTCTGGAATAGAGCCAGAGCAGAATGTTAAATTAAAAATGTGAGTTAAAGGTTCAGCAATGACAGGGGCTGCAATCTTTAAGAGATGTGGGTCTAACTGATCTGCACCCAGAGAGCTTTTCATACACTTGGAATTACACAGTCCATAGAGAACCTCAGATTGGTTTACTGGTCTAAATGAGAAGGAAGGGTTATTAGGCCTATTTGAAAATAAAATCCTCTCTTCTTCAGGACTAGTGACACTGAAATGGACTGTACTGGAGTACATCTAATATAAGTAATCAGTTTACACACTGATTTCCACACATCAGTACTTACTTTTATACTTACAGTGTTCTAATAGATACTCACTCTTGAAGGCATAAGCATCATCACTGATAGACTTTTATTGAAAAAAACTTTTAAATGACTTTTATTGCATACAGTGAATGAAAATCAGTGTAAAGGATCTTCCTGAGGAGAAAAAAATGAAATGACTCCATTCAACAGACAGCACCTGATGTTGGTGTCACGGCGTGTAGTATGTTGGCGCTCAGGTGTGGTCCTGATCAGGTATCCTTCCAATAGATACGCACCAACTCGGGGTTGGATCTGTCTAAGGTTTGGCTGCTACATAGGAAATGTACATAAACAAACAAACATTCAAACAACATTTGCTATCCACACAATGGACAGCAAAAAGTGCACATCCTAAATGTAGTTGGAAATGTCACCAAAAATGTTTCACGCATTTTTTAAACAGTATTCATGAATATCTAAGCAGAAAAATGACCATCTCAAAAGAGAAACACTCAGGCACAGACATCTTCTTCTGATTATCAGGATTGAAAGTTCATCTCTGTGATACACTGTAGGAGCAGGAATTAGCATTAGTCACGAAGCCAGCGGTCATCAAAAGGCCTGCCATATCCCCTCAGTAATGAGGAGTCTGCACTGCTTTCCATTCATTTCCATACAATTTAAAGAACTCTCAGTCTCTCAGAGATTTAAATAGTTTCAGGCCACATGCAGCTCTGTACATGTTTTCTGAATTAATCTATCCTATATTTCAATTTAATATCTCCAAGTGGAGTTGTGAGTGCGGTGTTTAGAGAACTCATTGAATATTTGTGTTGAGGTGGATTTGAAGTGATGTATTGGGTTGCTCATAGGACTTCCATTTCTATTCTTAAACTTCCACAAGACACATCTATCTTGGGCTACAGTTTCCTCTACAGAGAAATACTTGAACAAAGTCTGGGTGGATAATAAGACGTCTGAAATGCAAGGCATGTTTGGGAGGTATGAAAGGTCAGCTGGAGGTTAAATTCACTAAAGGGCTTGCTTGGGAATGGCAGACCCACTCCGACCCACGTTTTTATTACAAACTTTCCTCAGCTACATGTAAGCAAATGGACCATAACCATATGGAGTATGAACAAAGACCATCATGGAGACAGCGGAACTAGAATGGCTGATAAAAAGAACATTTCCTCTGACACTATAGTAACAGAGCTCAACACGCAAGGAGAGAGATGACAACATGGCAGACTGGCATGATTACATGGTTAATGCAACAGTTCCGTACATGAAACGTCGTACATATCACTGAAATGAAATATTCTGAACAGTGTGTAGCCTTTTAGCTCTACGTGTAGTATGTCATATGTAAAAATAATGAGACCAAATAACAAATAATGAACAATATATAATCATCCATAATAATCCATCTCTGTAGTTTGGGCTATGAGGTAGATCCCATGACTTGTAATGTTGACCTTTTCCACCCCCACATTCATTTCCAATTAAGAAACATTATTTTAAAACCCATCTGGTACCTAATTGGTTTTAATATATTCACATACTGTATTATAGGAAAACTACTGCATGTATATCGAGGTACTGATTACTGATCAGATGACCTCATGGATGTACATTTGAGATAAAACTATCTACAACTACAACTACTATCATTTGTAAAATATGTACATTCTTAAGGGGTTCTTCAGTGAGGGCTCACAAGCTTCTGATCATTATTTTAAAGGACGCTCTGGGAACAATTATGGTCTGTCATCTTTGTAGATGTTCAGCCTTAAAGAAGTCGCTTTGACTGACAAATAATTCCATCTATAAATCTCTATCCTTTAAAACCTTGGAGGTTTATGGAATTGTACACACAAAGGCTTGATAACACCATGATTTTGTTTACAAATGATGCCTTTTCTCATTGGACTTGTCAAGCATTAATTAGCCTAATTAATATATCAGTTTAAGCTGAAGCTAGTTGGTAAAACACAGTTCAGACCTGTAATGAATATCCCAGCTATTTCCTTAGATAATCCACATTAGATAATCCTATTTTTTGGCTTTCTCTTTGAAATACCCTGTTCTGTTCAATTCATTAATTCATCCATTTGTTCCATCCATCTCTTCACTCACTCACTCATTCGATCATTTCTTCATTAATCTGTGGTCATCATATATAAACGTATGGAGGAGAAGGTCCATCTTATATTTTACATCTATTTAGAGCATGAACTACCTGTATATTAAGCACTTGCTACATACTTACACAACTAACGATAACAGCATGGGGACTGTGTCTGATATGTGTGTATTTACATGTTTATAGAATGACTGTGAGGATTTTGAGATGTGACAGACAATGTATGATTGTGTACGATACATCTATAAATGGATCTTGATTTTTTTACGCTGCTGTCAATAGCAGAAATCTATTATAGCTTTTTAAAAGACAATTTGACGATGAGAAACAATAATAATCTCTCTCATATTTTAATACTTCAAATCTTGAGGCTGCTATATCCCTATGCTTTGCTACATGCCATGTTACATTTTTGTGTGTGAGCAAAAAGCATTTTGGTTTGAAGTGATGACATGTATGTACAGTATGAGATGCATATTTCCCTCGGTCAACATGGATTTCGGATGTTGTCGCTGGATTTTAATTCATATGTTGTGTATTAATGTGGATGTTTGTTTATGACATAAACAATATGTTCATATGTTTGTGGCTATTTTGTTTTGAATCTATGATGTTCCTTTTCAAAAAAGAAAGGCATTATTAAAAATAGGCACACAAAAAACAAATTTCCTCCTGTTCATCACGCCCCACCTGTCAAGTCTCTATTCCCCACTAGTGGGGCCCGCCCCACACTTTGAGAACCACTGCTATACAAGAGGGTTTTGAACAGAAAAGTGTGTTTGCATTTCTGTATGAGTGTTTTGCTATACAATCTGAGAGTTGCACCATTGACACCACTGTGAACAAATGCACATCTCCTGGCTTTGTCTAGCTGTATGTTATTGTACAATACAGGACTTTGTGTTACTTCAGCACATTGTGTGTAAATTGTGTGGTAACTATTCTCATTCTGTACAGCAGCAGTTTGAGTGTGTGTTATGTGCCACATACATGTGTTTACTTATTTACATAACCATGTGTGAGTCATGTATAATTGTTCTGTACACGTTTTGTATATAGGCTGTGGGTAAGTTGTACAGTATAGTGGTTCATACAGGACTTTATGGAAACTTCTGGACAGGAATTTACACTCATCAGCCACTTTATTAGGTACACTTACTAGCACCAGGTTAAATGCTCTTATGCCTTCAGAACTGCTTTCTTTTGTGCCACAGACAGATTCAACATGGTGCTGGAAACATTCCTCAGAGATCTTGGTCTAAATTGACATGATAGCATCACACAGTTGCTGCAGATTTGTCAGCTGCACATCCATGATGTGGATCTCCTGTTCCAACACATCCCAAAGGGGCTCTATGGGACTGAGATCTGGTGACTGTGGAGGCTATTTGAGTATTGTGAACTCATTGTCATATTCAAGAAACCAGTTGATTCGAGATTTGTGACATGGCGCCTTATCCATTTCTTGGTGTTTTATGCCCCCAACATTGTCTTCAAGGCAGCGCTGCCTGGAAGGCACTAGGGTTAGGCATGGGTTAAGGTTAGGGTTAGGGTTGGGGTTAGGTTTAGGGTTAGGCATGGGTTAAGGTTAGGGTTAGGGTTGGGGTAGGTTTAGGATTAGGTGCCTTTAAATCAGTGGTGGCAGCGCTGCCTGGAAGACAACATTGGGGGCATAAAACACCAATCCTGCCTTATCCTGCTGATTGTAGCCATCAGAGGATGGGTAGGCTACACTGCGGTCATAAAGGGATGGACATGGTCACTAACAATCAGGTAAGTTGTGGCATTATTAGTTTCTGAAATACTCAGATCAGCCCATCTGGCACCAACAACTACGCCACATTCAACACTCAACAAAGAGTTTCTGCCATTTTATTGGCTGTTTAGATATTTGTGTTAATGAGCAGTTGAACAGATGTACCTAATGAAGTGGCCGGTGAGTGTATACAGTGTGTATAGGCTTTATAAAGGTTGTTCAGTACAGGACTTTATGTATAGGTTTTATGAGAGTATTGTGTGCATGGGTTCGGGTATAGGCTTCCTACTGTATATTCTGCACAGGGCTATGAGTAGCTTATATGCATGCTGTGTTGGGCGTGTATTTATTTATTTACTTTAAGTAAAGTCCAGGTTAAAGTTAGTTAAAGTTGACTGCCATTTAGCAGACACTT
This sequence comes from Alosa alosa, assembly GCF_017589495.1. Taxonomy (NCBI): domain Eukaryota; kingdom Metazoa; phylum Chordata; class Actinopteri; order Clupeiformes; family Clupeidae; genus Alosa; species Alosa alosa. The sequence goes on from NC_063208.1 coordinate 13,787,313, forward strand.
TTATCCAAAGCCACACAGACACGCAAGGGCAAGAATCAAACCCGGGTTGACCAATTGTCAGTCGGTGACATTACCACTGCTTAACCACGCCTGCATGTGCTGTTTCTATCTATTTACTTTAAGTAAAGTCTGTGTGGATGAGTTGTTCATATTTATTTACTTCAAGTAAAGTCTGTGTGGATGAGTTGTTTATATTTACTTTAGGCAAAATCAGTGTGGACGAGTTGTTCATATCTATTTACTTTCGGTAAAGTCCTTGCGTTGTTGTTGTTGTTGTTGTTGTTGTTGTTTACTTGTTTACTTTAAGCTGGTCTGTTTGGGTAGTTTGGGCTCCAGCAGCATCTCCTCGTCGTCCTGGGGCCCCGGGCCCTTCATGGCCATGCTGGCCCCCACCATCACAGGATAGCTGCGGTTCCTCCGCATCCCCTCGTTCAGGGAGAAAGGCGAGCCGGGCCTCCGCAGCCCACCGAGGGCCCCCAGGATGGGCGCGTGGCCCCTGGGCTGCCCCCTCCCGGGCTGGCCAGGCCCAGGCGCTTCAGCTTGTCCACCAGGTTGAGATTGTACACGCTGACGTCTGTCTGGCTCTCGCAGTCGCGCGCCTGCTGCGCCGCCGCCCCTCCTCCTCCTCCTCCTCCTCCGCCCCCGGCGGCCGCCACCTCCATGAGGATGGATCGCGCAGGACGCGAGGCCAGGAAGTTCTCGTTGGACGGGCTCTTGAATGAGAAGTCGTCGTCCTGCTCCGCCAGCGAGCTGGGGCTCTGCGTGCCGTGGACAGGCGAGTTGGGTGGGGTGGACGGCCTCTGGGGGTACGTGGATGTGCGCGGGGCCACGGTCGTGCTGAAGAGGACCCCTCCCCCCTCCCCTCCTCCCTCCTCCTCCGGGAGCCACACTGCTGCGGTCCCAGCTCTGGTGCTGGTAGACGGCTGCGGAGATCCCCCGCTCCTGCAGGAGGCGCACTAGCCCCAGCGAGGTGCTGAAGGTCTTGGTGGAGTCGCGCAGGTTGGTGAAGGACTGTGACTGCGCGAAGGCTCATGCGGCGTGGCGTGCAGGGCGTGACCGCCGGGGTGGAGCGCAGGCTGCTGGACGGCCCACAGGAGGAAGTGGGGCCGGGATTCAAACTGTGAAAGGGTCAATAAAGGTCATCACCTCCAAGAGGCATTCACATGGAGCTAACGCAACACAGCAATGACCAATAAGCTTTCTATGATTATAGAACACTCTGGAGACTTGCAACAAGGTTATGGAATGCTATTGGAGCTGTTATTGAGGTATGTGTGTGTGTGTGTGTGTGTGTGTGTGTGTGTGTGTGTCTGTGTGTGTGTGTGTGTCTGTGTCTGTGTGTGTGTGTGTGTGTGTGTGTGTGTGTGTGTGTGTGTCTGTGTGTGTGTGTGTGTGTCTGTGTGTGTGTGTGTGTGTGTGTGTGTGTGTGTGTGTGTGTGTGTGTCTGTGTGTGTGTACCTTGGTGTGACTCTCGTCAGCTCGTCAGACGGGTGAAGAATCCGACAGGTTGTGAAGGTGTAGGTGGAACTGGTGTGCGCCATGCACTTGCCAGGATAATACACTGCAAAACACACACACACACACACACACATATTTACACATTAATTACTCATTATTTATACATTAATGCAGATAGAGAGAAGACTAGAAAAGCTGACCACATCTACTTCTCCTGTTTCATCAGCTCAGAAATTTGTTTACTTTTTTTAAACAAATTCTAGGATGTTATTGTTCATTGCTTTGATGTATGATTGCATGAATCATTCATTGTTGTGCATATCATTTCACTGTTTCATTTGCTTAGATGTTTCAAAAGAAACATCTACAAGAAATATTATTGTTGGTCTCTTTTTCAGGCTGTTTCATCAAAGAAATTATAGACTGTCTGTATTCAGAAAGTTTTACTTCCAGAAAGTACATGATCGGAATCAGGAAAATTAGATATGTCATTATTTTGTTGAGAGAGAGAGAGAGAAATAGAAAAATGTTTGACATATTAGACATTTATAGATACAGCTTTGGCGCCATCTTGTGGTAGAAATTCTGCATCTGGAATTGCAGAATTGAATGTAATGGGTCTAGACAAGTTGTTATAAAAGTATGGATAAATGGCTTTAAATTAAATCTAATTGAGAAATTGAATTGAGTTTAGTTGGAGCTGAGAAGTCATGATAAGTGGCCATGTAAGCAAATTAAATCAAAATTGAACTTTCCTGTACAGAGTTTTACCTGAAAAATCAGGATGAGTAGCCAAGTAGAAGTGGATTAGATTAGTTGAAATGAGTTTTACCTGAGAAGTGGTAGGGAATGAAATCAGTGTAAATGAGTTTTACCTGAGAAGTCTGTGTTGAGGGCCTGTCCAGTGCTCAGGCAGGGGGAGGGGGACGCTGTGGAGATGACATGGGTCTGGACGGGGTTGGGGTTGGGGTTGGGCGTGGATGTGGTCGGAAGGTTCTGGAAGTACTGCTCCCCAGGCTCGTCCTCCTCAAAGTCGCTGTAGTGGCACACCTCCTCCAGGTCCAGGTTCAGCGGCCGGAAGCCCTTGGTGACTACGCCCGGCCGGGCGTCCAGGATTCCGCCCAGGTTAGGCTGTGCCAGCTGCTGCCATTGCTGCAGGGTGATTGAGCCTGAGGGTCAGAGGGGGACACAAACGGCAGAGAGAGCCGGTTATGACATTCATCACCTACACACATGAAGCTGCTTATGATGATGGCACTAGTGTGCATAGCAGTCATAAACACTATACTAAACACTAAACAGGCTCATTTGAAGAATCTGATTCATGAAACATATTTTGTTTTCTTTTGTTAAAAATCAAAATAGCCTCCATCTACCTTCATGACTACTTTGTGCACTGTTAGCATCATCATAACCAGTTTCATGAAACCAACAAACTACATACGATATAGAAACACCACTAGCACTGTCAGTGGCAAACTATTGAGTGGAAAGCTAGATTAGACACAAGTGACTTATGTTACTCTTTGAACGCTATGTCCCTCCAAGAAACGTCGCCTGGCACTACCGCCCCTACACGTACACACAGCTATCCAGGCTATTTTCATTCGTAGTTCATCGATTGTGGGTCAACTTATCCCACTCTATCTTCAAGAAGCCCCTGAGGACCTGACTCTTCCGAAAGTACCTCTTACCTTCACCTCCATCTCCTTCTACCACTATCTCCTTTCACACACTTGACTAGTAGTTATACCCCTGCACTGCAAGAGCACTGCAGTATTTATTGTTACCTAAGGTCTCCTCTGCATAGTAGTAATTATTGTTACCTACAGTAAGGTCTCCTCTGCATAGTAGTATTTATTGTTACCTACAGTAAGGTCTCCTTAAATGTAAATGTATAAGTAGTTGCAGCCTGAGAGGTCATCAGGCCTGGTGCTTGGTTGTGTGGTGTTTATGAGTTTGACCTTGGGGACCTCTTGGGGAGGTCAGAGATCAAACTCACCTCCTGCTCTTACAGAGCCTACAGAAATGTTTTAGAAAACTAGAAATAGGCATGTTCCATAATCAAGCATGTAGGACTGACTACATGCTGATTGTATTATACTGAAATTACATATATAAGTATAAGTATATATACTCTTTTGATCCCGTGAGGGAAATTTGGTCTCTGCATTTATCCCAATCCTGTGAATTAGTGAAATGCAGTGAGCTGCCTGCAACAACAGCGGCGCTCGGGGAGCAGTGAGGGGTTAGGTGCCTTGCTCAAGGGCACTTCAGCCGTGGCCTACTGGTCAGGGTTCGAACCGGCAACCCTCCGGTTACAAGTCTGAAGCGCTAACCAGTAGGCCACGGCTGCCCCTCAAACATCTCAGTCATTATGTGTTTTTACATATTCCTGTGTTTATCACGAGAACAACATGATCATAAAAACACATAGAAATACAACTAAATTACAGTAACAAATGATAAAATAGAAAATTATATGAGAAATGGGAAATGAAGGAAAATGATAAAAAATGAAGAAGAAATAATTTTATTGACAATGAATGACACTGTAAACATGAGATGAAAAAATGATGACAATGAAAGTCAAATGACAATCAAAGTAAACCAGAATGTTGCACACAAATAAAACCAGAAACACAGAAATGGATGGAGACAATGGATGAATGTTAAAAAGCATGTAGGGAAATATAAAGAGAATACATTTTCTACATATATATATAGGTTATATATTCAGGCACTACTGAACTCATGGAAAAATAAAATCTGACTAGCACTACCTTTTTACTTCACTTACTACTCGTGAAATTAACTATTAATTATTAATTCATTTTTTATCTTTTATCTGCATTACTCTCCACAGCAGTAAACAAGACAGTCGGCTTTGTAAGATTTGCATGCACGCGCGTGTGTGCATGTGTGTGTGTGTGTGTGTGTGTGTGTGTGAGTGTGTGTGTGTGTGTGTGTGTGTGTGTGTGTGTGTGTGTGTGTGCATGTGTCTTTTAAGGCATCTCCAGCCACCTGCGAGCCTGCTTGTGTGTGAAGTTTGTGTGTTTGCCGTGGTGCATAACCGACCAGAGAGAGTTGAAGAGCATGAAGGAGGGGGGCCGCTTGTGTGTGCGGTGCGGGGGACGCCTCGGGGACCTCTGGCGAGGTCGGAGGTCAAACCTCACCTCCTGCTCTTGGGGAGCCTTCCGAAATGGTTTAGCACTGGGGGTCATGCAAGGGCTTGTGTTGGTACTGGCGTTAGGGTTAAGATACGTACTCCTCCTGGTGTTGGGTTTATCGTTAGTGCTGGGGTTAAGGTTAGGGGTAGGATTGGGGTTAGGGTAAGGGTCATCTCCTATGGGCTTGACCATTTGGAACTTGTCAGGCAGGTAAGGGTTAAGATTGAGATTAGGGTTAGAGTTAGGGTTAGGGTAGGGGTCACTTTCTAAGGGCTTGACGATCTGAAGCTTGTCTGGCAGGCAGGGGTGAAGGTCAGGGTTAAGGTCAGGATTAAGGTCACCTTCTAAAGGCTTGACGATCTGAAGCTTGTCAGGCAGGTAGGGGCGGCTGGCCCAGGACAGGTGTGAGCCGAGGGACATGATGCTGTCGCTGTGGACGAGGCCGCTGACGTAGTGAGGACCGTCGTGCGGGTAGAGGCCGCTCTCGCGCTCCTCCTCGAAGAAGCGCCGCTCGCTCAGGCAGTTCTGCCGCCTCAGGGACAGCCGGCGCAACGCCAGCTTCAGGTCCTCAGAGCTTGTGCGCTTCTTAGGGGTGTCCATACCACTGCCCGAATAAATAAACACGACATATATTAATTAGAAAGAATTTAAATGGGAGAGTTCAAATACCACAGTATTCAAATACAGGCTGAAATTTCAACACTGGTAGAAGACACTACTATCAGATTATGAATCTATCAGTGTTCCACTGAGGTAAGCTGTTTTGTATTTCACTAACTCTAAAATGTTAAAATAAGTGATATCCCCGCACTGGAGTGCTTTTTACTCACTTTACTTACTTTAATAATCACTTCTAACTTTATCAAAGATTTTTTTATTTTTAAGATGTTCATTTAAAAATATATATTTAAGGCAGAGAACAGGAAACAGACTCAACCCACCTGCCGGGAGTGGACTCTCCTTCCTGTAGGAGACTCTGTGTGCGGTTGTCAAGGGCGAGATTGCTACCACTCAGTTTTGTTTCACTGAGGTTGGACTGAGGAGTGGCCATACCACTGGAAAAGGCGGAGCTTAGAGGGGACAGCATCTGATTGGACCCTGGGATGTTGGAGAAAGGTGGGGCTGGGCTGCGTTGTCGGACGGTCTGATTGATGTTTTTTACTGTCTCAAACACTCTCCTCTGATGCACCCTGAGTAAAGAGAAAAGACTGTGACATCTGTGTGTGAGCGTGCTAGCATGCCGGCATACGTACATTCATACATGCCCATGTTAAGTAGGGATACTACAACAGTAGGCAATATGAATAGGTGTGTGTGAGAGTGTGTGTATCTGTGAGTGAAAGTGTGTGTGTGTGTGTGTGTGTGTGTGTGTGTGTGTCTGTGTGTGTGTGTGTCTGTGTGTGTGCATCATGTCTGTGGTGATGTCTTCAATTGGTTGTGCGCAATAACTGTATGCTAGAGCAGAAGGTACATTTTTTTTTAATTATGGTGGAAGGTAAAGCTGGAGTGTGAAGGTCAGTTTAAAAAAAACCATCTCTGCTAACGCTGCTAATGCTACGAGACATGAGATGGGATCAGTGTCTGATCACTGTCTCTGATCACTCTAATCAGAGCAGCAAAAGAACAAGCAGCATTCCACTGCCACTCAGGAGCTGGGTCCTTGTAGGCTAGCTCATCTCCTCCCTCGTGGTTCCTTCCTATTTTAGTGAGTGTACAGTGGGGGAAATAAGTATGGAACGCGTACCTTTAGTGAGTGTACAGTGGGGGAAATAAGTATGGAACGCGTACTTCCAAAAAGAATGGAACGTATACTTCCAATGAGTCTATTGACATGACATTTTCACCAGACATTAGTATTAGCTCAAGTAATCCACACATATAAAAAGTCCATAAATAAAATGATGTGTTAAAAAGTGGAATGGCGCAGGAAAAAAGTAT
>NC_063208.1:13801378-13993878 GCF_017589495.1 Alosa alosa
TTGAAAAATGCCTTGGCATACACTAAATAAGAGCACAAAAATACGATCGATACTAAACAGGCATGTATATGAATGGAGAAGCAATTAGATAAATCAACAAGCATTCACTGTCCTTTGCCTAAATACAACAGGCTTGAGAGAAAATAGAGAAAACTCTAGTCCTACACACACACACACACACACACACACACACACACAACCTGACATGATGGAGACTACTGAGTGCACAACATGTCAGATCGCATCCAGCATGAAAGGACACAGGGCCGATTGAAAGAGCATTTTGTGTAAAAAGAAAAAAAAAAAAAAAAAACAACTCCAGACCAGCAAACAAGCAAAAGAGTGATAGACTTTACCGGAGAGTTCACTGCCATCAGCGCACCAGTCCAACTCGAAGTAATCCACCCTAAACAGTCTGTGCATCCTCAGCCTCACTACCACATAAACACATCCACAATCTCTCAAGAGACAGAGAGCGGGAAAAGGAGAGGGAGAGAGGAGGATGAGGTTGCAATAACAAGGAAGGATCTGTGCCAGTGGCAGAGAGAGTGAGAGAGAGAGAGAGAAAGAGAGAGAGAGAGAGAGAGAGAGAGAGAGTACATGAGAGAGCCAATCAGGAGAGTTGTGGTCCTCATGAAGGACAGTGGGACAGTGCATCCAAAACCTCATATGTGCTTCAAACAGAGGCTAACTTAAAAACCCATACATATGCTTCCTACAGGAGCTCCCATAAAAACATACCCACCCAAACATACTTTGTACAGAGGCTAGCTCAAAAGCCCATACGTGTGGTTGCAACAGAGGCTAGCTCCAAAACCCACACACACGCTTCTTATGAGCTGCTTTCAGACATGTCCTCTGCACTATATGCGGTTCTTTGTCAAATGGATGTCTGACCCTTCGGGTGATTGCTGATGCTGACCCCTGATGCTTACATGCGGACATTATGTGTGAACGACACCAACGCACATGAACAGAATCTTCGCGTGGTTGAACTGGTTGAACAGGTTGAACGTGATTGAACACGCACATGAACAGAATCTCTGCATGTTCTTCGCTTCATTCAGACATGAGCTCATTCACATAATGTCCGTCCGGAACACTAGGAAGGGAGTAGTGTAAGATCCGGCTAAGTTCGGAGTTCCAAATGTCCAGTTATGTTGTTCAGATATACAACCCAACCGCTTGATATCCGCAGAACATGCGGACTTACACCTGGGTCTGCAAGCAGCTAAGGAGGCTATTTCCAGTGCACTTGTCATGTTGCTTCCAGGGATGTAGTGGAGGCTAAACACAAGTAAACGCAGTTTATCCACCTCTTATTAGAGTTTATCCATCTCTCAAAAGAGTTTAGTCACCAATTGCAACTTTTAACATTCACAAATCACACTCTATTATCCACATTCACAATATGTGCACTCATCAACACTCTAGGAACCATTTAATACCACTGGTATTGTTATAAACATTGGACAATAACCTCCACCATCATCAAACATGTTCTGAATGCCTTTTTTTTAAAAAATCCGATGCTGCATGGCGCAGTCCACCTCACCGAGATCACAAAATCCATAGTTTACCCACCTTTTATTTTACCACTACATCCCTGGTTGCTTCCCAAAGTATTTGACTTCCTAAAATAAGATTGTTCACTCTAATGGTGGTTGTTACATGGTGACATGGTGACACACCATGCTGTATGTCATGACATAGGCTAGTAGAACTTTTCACACACATAGTGCTTCATTCAATCATAGTGCTATTGACATGACTTGAGGCAAGCATGACACATCCATCCATCCATCCATCCATCCATCCATCTATCCATCCATTCATCCATCCATCCATCCATTCATCCATCCATCCATCCATTCATCCATCCATGCCGGATGGAATTCATCAATCCATCTCTTCCATTCCCATTCGTCAGAACCGAGTCAGCTTTAGTCTGGCACTTTTAACAAAACATGAGCGTGACAGGGTCGATTATTCACACATTCAGGCGGTAGCACACACATCACGTGGTCAATCGATCAAGCATCAATGAGGTCTGCACATTTTTGATACAGCTTACAATTTGGCCTTGGTCTGCAAGCCTACATATATATTTATTGTAGGCCTATACTACATGAAATATCACTACCTAACCTTATTTTTATCTTACATTAAATGTTATATTGTATTGTATCACATTACAGTGTTATTTATAAAATACATTATTATTATAAACATAGTACATCTTGTGACAGAAACTCAAGTCACACTGACATTTTTTAAAGCCCTCTAACAAAATCAAAATGAACTTAATTAAACCAGAAAACCAGATTTAAAGATTAAACAGATTAAATCGGTTTTAAATGGGCTCAGTAAATGTCACTGTGTGTCAATGGAGCAGACAGCATCATTCCACAAGGCAGTTGACAAATTCAAAATGATTCAGATGGCACATGAGAGTAGGCAGTATTCTCAAACCGATTCTTATAACACTTGCGACTAAAACACTACTGAAGTCAAACAGAACCGAATTAAAACGATTCTAAACCTGTTTTTGGTCAAGTACATATTTAACGTGTGTCCATGAAGCAGAGAGCACAATTCCATAGAACAGCAGACAAACGACTGGCTCAATGAACCTCATGAAGTAGGAGGTTTCCTGGTACTCACAGAAGTAGCTGAGGGTCTCCTCAATCTGCTCGACGGTCAGTTCGATGTGTGCCTGTGGTGAGATGATGGGAGTGTGGATCCAGTCGTCGTGGTCATAGCCGTAGACCGTGTCAGCGCGCAGGCGGTACACGGGCAGCTGCTCCTCAAGAAGACTGATGATCTCGACCTCGTCAAGCTCTGTGCTGTTACACACATCTGAGAGAGAGAGAGAGAGAGAGAGAGATAGCCGCAAACAGAAGCAGGAATGAGTGTGTATTTGTGGGTGTGTGAGTCAGAGACAGGAAGAGAGAGGTGAGAGTGTGTGTGTGTGTGTGTGTCATAAACAGAAGTGGAGAGCAGAGTGTGTGTGTGTGTGTGTGTGTTAGTACACCTACCTCCAATATCTGTACACACACACACACACACACACACACACACACACACACAGAAACCCACCTGTGATGGTCCCAGCGTCCCGGTAGCCCTGTTCCGGCGTGGGCTGGGGTTCCGTTGCCTCGCTCACATACTGTTCCTCGGGGATGGCGCCTAGCTGCAGGGGTTCTACAGAAGATGTGCTGCGCTCAGAGCCAAGCGTATCCAGCTTGGCCACTTCTCACACCATACCCTAGAAGTGTGTGTGTGTGTGTGTGTGTATGAGAGAGAGAGTGAACGATAGAGTGAGAGACACAGAGATGTACATCTGTGTGTCTGAGAGGAGGGGGGGGGGGGGGTATACAGACAGATATGTGTTTGTGTGTGTGAGTGTGTCAGAGAGAGAGAGAGAGAGAGAGAGAGAGAGAGAGAGAGAGATCACTGACTGCCACAGCTTGACCAGTGACAACCTCCAAGGTGCACCTGATGGTCTCATACCTGTTACTTGTGGACAGTGCTACTGTAATCAGTCTAGTGATATACTGAAATACATTTCTGCATCATCATATATACATCTGTTTTGACAATTGAATATCCAGTACTTCAGTCATAGCAAAAGTGTAGAGATTAATGGAAGCAAAAACTACACCAATCCGTGCCTGTCAGACAGATGGAGAGCAAAGCTCCAGGGTTATGCTGTGTTATGTCATGAGATTTCTGAATTCTGAGGTATGAGGTATGATGCTTCCAGATGAAACCAGCCAAATTATTACAACACACACCATCTGTTTGTTTGCACACACAGCAATTAACAACGTAGGCTAATAAAACAACCACAAACCAAAATAAATAAACTGAATGATCAATAAGGTCAGTGTGGGTCAGATTTTGTACAGACACTGATTCAAGCATCCACACGCGCACATGAACAAACGACATCTCCACATCCACAGTGCTTGATCTAAAAAAAATACAGAGGAAGGTTTAATAGGCCTACACATTTGCCATTTATCTCCTTGAAATAACATTAAAAATACGATCATATGTGTCGCTTCGATCAGCATGGGTGTGACTATAGGGATGCGTGTTGATGACGTTTCACGAACAGGATGAAGGCTAGCCATCCTCAATGAACAAAATGTCTGTAAAAGGAATCAATAACAGTCCACATAATCCAAAAGCAGAATACATGTGTGTTATACACTAGCATAGACTACTATTATGCATACTAAGCATACTAAATTAGTCACTGTGTATCATCACACTGCCATTAACACTCAGACATGGTGCTGATGAGAGGCAACTTGGCAACCTCGCACTGAATGCTTGCTTACTCAGAATAAGGGCAGCAGGCTGCTGTTTTTCACGGGAGCCGTGGGATTCTGCGGTGATCCTCTTGTCTGATGTTAAAAGAGAAAGGACGTGTAGGTGATGTGCCGAGACCAGACGTCCGCTGCGCGGATGTCCTTTCCAGAGATTCCTTGAGCGACAGGGATCTCGCACCTCCTCGCGCTTTACCTAGCCGTGACACTGCACTGCAGCGGACAATGTTACAACGTCCCAGGACCGAGACTATGTTGCCGTATTTTATCCATTGGGGTTGTGTTCTGTCTGCTTGTACCGTTATATCAGTCTATCCATCTCTCGGCGCTTTTAAGAACAAATACCGCACTGACCTGTGACGTCGCGCGAGAGCAAATCTAGCCTCCGTTGCGTAAAGCTCGTGTCTTTTTCATATTTCGTTATAGTTGTACGGAAGCCCAGAGGTTTAATGTTAAGGGCAATAGGGTATCAGTGGTACAGCAGAAATACAGTAGCCTACCTTCTCTGATATCTGAATTCAACGTTTCATCGTTTTAAGATAATGTATTAAAAGCATCCAAGATACCAATTCTCCTCTTTCTAAGGGGAGGTGACTTTTTAAAAGGACCCCTTAACAACCCACACGCTCAAATGGACCTCTGCATAAATAGGTCAGTTAGGTGGGGGTGGAGGTCAAAAAAAAAATTATGACCCACATACAACATAAATATTATAAATATTCATGTGGGAAAGATTAACAGCTCAATGGTGAGAGAACGTGGAATAGAACAGTTGCCCCAAGTCCCAGATACCATTTCTGGAGTGATGCCACTAGTTTCCACTTTCATTCCTTTAATAAACACTTAGCACTAACTTACAGAATGTTCACTGAGAATTGAAGCTTCACCTTGGTTCTGCTTTTAACTTCCTCTACCATTCCTATACACTAATATCATTTTCTAACATAAAGATTCAATTCACTTGGAACAATTAGTTAACAGTAGTGTTTTGTAATAGTAGTGCCCTTTATGGATTTTTCTTGTAGAGTTTATTTTAGCATTTCCTTTTTTAAAATGTACATCGCAGCAGTCAATTGCACTTACCAGTAGAAGTTCAACCTGAAATGTATCCAAAATGGTTTGGCTTCAAATTTATGAGTGGCTGGTCTCACTCATTCGCTGATTGAGTTAAGAAAACAAGCAACCAACTGAGCAAATAAATACAAGCAAGCACCATAGCAACTCAGTTTTCTTTTGATCAAGTCAATGTAATGTCTAGCTTCAGACAAGACTAATATACACAAAAGATGTTGACAATGTATTTAAAAAAAAAAAAAAAAAAAAAAAAAAAGATTTGCGAAACATTGGGGCTGTGGTCACTACAACCAAAACCAAATGAAACAGAATTCCTCACAGATTACACTTTAGTCGGCGTAAGAAAGATAAATAAATGGAGGCAGAGACAGCAATGAAATCTGGAATAAAAGTATGTTTTTATTGTTATGCCGTGTCACTGGAACCACTGTTGACACGGTAACGTTGAACAGGCTACAACAACGTTGCATCAGTAGATAGTCTACCTCATTGAATATAAAAGAATAGCTTTCCCCTTCTATACCCATACATGTACCTACCCTCCTAACCCAAAGCCCCGTAGACTTAATGGTGATGTGAGACTTGCCTGCCTCTAACTGAATCCGATAGTAATAAGCAGAATGACTTCAACATTCTCTACACTTATTGCAGGTTTATAAAAAGCTACACGTAATTACACATTTTTTAAAGTCAGCATACAGGAAACTGATGTTAGTGTTCTATACTGTTACGTGATAAGAGTAAGAAAAAGCAAGTAGTCAGATAACTTGATTGGAAGAGGAACAAGAAAAATAAAAGAAATACAAAAATTATACGTGAAATGAAAGGGTGCAGTAAAAGGGTAGACTAGGAGAGTCATCTTGGGTTTGTCATTAAAAAGGTGTTAAAAAAAGAAAGGAAAAGAAATGTAAAACATAAAAATAATAAAGATCAGGCAAGATTAAAATGTTTATAAATCCATCTTTTAAATCCATCTGTTGGCACTCATCCATTTGGTAACCGCTCCAAAAATCCCTTTTCTTCCCACTTCACTCTTTGCCAGGACAAAAGCGATAGTATTCTTCTTCTTCTGGTTTGTCCAGTAGCAACCGTCCTCTGGACGCGTCGAGTACAATATGTGTCAGGCACTTTCTGATCCACCATCCTCCCCTCATCTAACCATCATCGACTATACGGAACATCAAACTCATCAAAGCACACCGCAGACTCACTCGGATTATCCAGCTACAGAGAGACAGAGAGAGAGACAGAGACAGAGACAGAGACAGAGACCAAAGAGACAGAAACAAAAAGAGACAAGATACAAATAAGTGACATCATACACAGCAACACTGACAAAGTAACCAACTATAAAGATTTGGTTACAAATGGTAGTCCCAAATGTTACATCTACAGAAATATTACCACACCCTTTGTCCCCAGAATCCCCCTAGTGATTAAATGGTAACACCATGATCAATAGCTTCCTGTCAACGACAGCTTCCACACACCTACCTGAGTGACTCCTGCCCAGGAGGCGTCTAAAGGTCAGTGTCGAACCACGCCAGCTGGTTGGAGTCTGGGGGCGGCAGGCCGTCCATGAGCTCTGGGTTGTGGCTGAGGTCAGGCAGGCCGTCTACGGGGTAGTCGCCCGAGTGGGGGCCGCCCATCTCATGCTCCAGCATGGAGTCCATGCCCAGGCCGTCCTGGCCGTAGCCTGCGTAACCACGGAAACTGGGGTCTGAGGGGGAGAACACACACACGGTGAGCCATGTGTCCGTTTTCACTGAGCTGTTCCAAATCGGAAGTGTCGAGAATACTGTTGTAATAACTCTCAATACATATTGTATCATGGCAACACAACTGTCACGAAAAATGACAGGCACAAATATGATGGCCTATAAACATGGCAAACTGAAACGTCTAATAAATAACAAATATAACACAATGCAACACTGCCTCTTAATAAGACTGTTCCTTCATAGACCTCTGGCCTGAGCGAGCGTGCTTCTTACCATCTGGTCTGTAGGCCAGGGGATCTCCTTGAGCACCCATCTCCAGAGCCATGTCACCGGTCTGGGGGAGAGAGAGTCACAGACACACGGTCAAACACAGGCTCTCACAGCTGTACACTAAACCGAAATGGTAATAACAAACCAATGTTTGGTTCATTGTATTCTACAATTTTAAATTAATATAAACTTTAAGTGTTAAGTTAGAAAACACACATTTAAAATTTAATATACTTAAAAACAAAACAAAAATATAATACCAACAACATATTATACTAAATTATACTAGAAAAGCTGCATGCTTTTGTCCAGCTTCCGTTTTCCTAATAAGCCTCATTATGTAGTAGGCTGATGGCATTGGAGGGTCTGGAGAAGGGTGAACTGTGCTTCATGGGCACTTGAAACCAACAGAACATACAAACTAACTGCATTGATCTACATTCATCTGCACAGTAGACAGGCTTCTAGATGCATCAACTGGACCAACAAAACATTCATTCTTCATTTCTGTGAGGTTGAATCACAAAATGTGCAACTCTCAAATCACTCATCTGTTTTGACTAACAAAGCTGAACACTGGCATTATTTCTTCCCTCTCAGCGAGATCAATGACTTTAAAAAACAAACAGCAAGCTGCCCAACCTCCTTTCTCAGGTCATTAAGCAGCATCAATTTTGCCTTCACTTTCCTGCTTTGATGTTTCACATGCAATGGCAACACCTCCCTCTTCCACTAACCGGATTTGAACCATGGAGCATTCAAAAAATATTCATGATTGACTAGTAGTCCAAAGCAGCCCTCTCATGCAATAACACCCATCAAGGATAAACAAACAAACACAGCCCGTAGGCTGCATTCCACAGCTGGGACATTACCTCGTTCCAGGTCATGGGCTCCGTCCTGAAGAGGGAGCTGGTGAGCTCCACAGAGAGACGCTTCTTGTAGTCCTGGGGCTTATCCTCGGACATGCGGAACAGCACAGCAGCTGCATAGGTGGCTGCAACACACAAAAAAAAAAAAAGTTTTTTCGAGTTGGGTAGCCTGACCCTTCAAACACTGCCCCGATGTAATGCGAGATGAACCCATAACCAATCGATACAACACAAACACACAGCTGGTACATGACCCAACAAAAGGGTTGCTTTAGTCCAGAGCTTCCACTCAGTCTAATCTGACTAAATTCCAGAGCTTATCAAATGACCTCCCTGAATTACTTGCTTTGGATGTCTGATCGAGTTAGCCTTAGCACAGCACATGCAACAAACTTGTATAACATTTGGGCCAAGTGAAGTATTACATTCCAGTGTGCAACTCCAGAATGTTACATGGGTAGCATCTTCAAGGGGACAAAACGGAAGAATGCAGGGCTCTGCAATTTCCTTAACATCATGGAGACAAAAGAGGTCACAAAACCAAAACCTCTGTCGAAGTGTGTGTGTGTGTGCGCGCGCGTGTCCGTACCGACGCCCTCGTTCCTGGAGTGCAGTAGCTCTGTGAGTGGTGCGGTGGCTCCCTCAGCCTCGATGGCCTCGGCCGCCTCCTTGTCCTGGGCCAGCTCACACAGCACACCGGCCGCCACGCGCTGGATGTTCTCAATGGGGGAGTACAGCAGCTGGGGGCGAGGCAAGGCAGAACCAGCTTTAGAAACAGAACTACTGTACAAATACATACAACACACAGTGAAGGGAATGGGGGACAGGGTTCTCCTCACAGAGGGAATAAAACAATTTTAACATTGAATTGTTATGAAAATGTACGTTTACGTGTACGTATCTGTTAAATAGAGGCCATTCAATATTCTTCCACCATTTACACAGAAATAATGTTTCGAAAAAGTCAGTGCCACAAGAAACCCATCTTATGAGAGAGGAAAAACAGATTGGAGCAGCCTTTTCTGTTGGGCAACAGTCAGTTTGTATGCATGTCATGAGAAGGATTCAGTTGCAGATGAAGAGGGTGTGTGTGCAGGAGTGGGTTAGTGCATTACCTGTACGAAGAGTGGAATGGTGTTGAGTCCTCTGATGACTATTCTGTTGTGTACATCCCTGGCCAGAATGTGCAGAGCTCCAGTGCAGCCTTCAACAATCTCCTCCATACGTACACCCTCCTGTAAGGACAAGCATGCGCGCACACACACACACACATTAATTCAGGCTTCTAAACATCCTTCCTTATGGTTCCTAAAGGCTCTTCTCATGCAAGCCTGATATTTCAACCTCCATCTTAGATGTAGCAGTCACCATCAAAGCTAACCAAGAACATACAACTCTGCACATGCATGACAATTACAAAGAAAAAACACACTTTCCCCATTCCTGGTGATTTACTTTGGGGAAACAAATCCATAACTTTAGAACAGACAGGTCTCACCTCAACCTGGACAAATAATCACACACACACTCTTACGTACCACAAACTGCTGCTGGGTGCCGCCCATGGAGGTGCGCCTCTGGGTGTCCTGGTGTGCCCTGACCAGCAGCTGCACCAGGCGCGGAATGGCTCCCTGCTCACGCAGCGGGGCATGGTTGGCCGGGCACAGCGCCAGGTTACGGATCAAACCCACTGTGGCCTGCACACAGGAGGGGGAACACGAACACACACACAGGTGTCACCAGGGACAAAATGCCTACGGAGTTGCCAGTTCGCATCAGCAGCATCTGTTCCAGTTTTTCACACAGGCACTGCCAGTTCCCTTTAAATAGCAATTCTCCCATGTGTCAGGCAGGGGGAGCTCTTCTGAATACACCAACACATTTTTAACATCAATGAAGAGGGTGAAGGGAATTAAAGATTTATAGCTTTTATGTTCACAAGACCCAGTCTGCATAGTAACAGTCAAGTAACCGTGTCTTTTTCTGCACATTACACGGAGGAAAGATAAGGTGGCTAGAACTCTGAGGGCTCACCACTAGGGCTCAGGTGCAGTATGAAGGACAAAAGCATGTAGCACATTTCCTCGACCTAAAGCGCCGGCTATGGGCTGCACTCAGTGAAAACAAAACCATGTGGTTGTATTTGTCCATTGAAGAGGTCGTACAACTCTTATGATGAACTAGATAAAAACGGCAAAAGCGCTACGGTCTGAAGTTGACGTCAGCTGGATTGATAAACTATCAAACTATCAGCTGGCTTATGGAAAAAGGACCCAGCTAAATGGCTGAGTATTTGGGGCCATTGTCTAATTCACATCATAGGTGTCCAACTGTCCATGCATTTGTTTTCACAGTTTTACTAAACCAGAAATGGCCACAGTACAACCCCCCCCCCCCATGCCCAATTACTCTTATCTCCTTCCAAACTCACTCCCTTTGACATTTAGAAGACAATCCATGTTTTATGTCCTTGAGACACTGAATTGTACGGTTTTATGACTCAAGTTTCAGTGCAAAGTTAATGTTGGTAGAGTGAATCATAGCAGCACTGAATAGAAGTGTGTGAAAGCACTGTTTGGGGTCTCAGTTTAAGATTTGGCCAACACCCAGTTTGTGTTGCAAGTGGATTAAAATATCAAAGATGAATCATATATACAAGGAAGTGGCAATATGCCTCGCCTGGCTACTGGTGATCCAATCGCTGAAGAGGCATTTTTAAAACAAAACTAAGCAGCGTTAAATTTTAAACAAGTCATGTGGTTTGTAAACAATAACGTGCTGCCACTGCTGGAGAACTCTACATGTGTGTGCTACAATCTTTTATGTGCTCGTACCTTGATAAGTGGCCAGTGTGAAGGTGGGTGAAGGAGTTTGACCACCACGGGCAGGCCGTAGTGCAACCGCACAGCATTCTGGGCCATCTCAGCATCCTGGTGACGAGAGGTGAGGTGACGCAGGGCGCACACGGCGGGCTCCGTGATGTCCTCACGATCTCCAGCACGCAGGACAGTCCTCACCAGCGCCTCGATACCGCCGACCTGGCAAAACAAAAATAAGTTAGAATTGAATTATTTGAATAGAATTGTTGAAGTGTTTGTTAGCTGGTATTTACCAGTTTTTAACTACAGAATTTTTTGACTACAACTTCTTACATTTTCATCTTTTTAACTGGAAAAGAATTTTAGGTGATTTTGTTCAAGGTACTCCAATTTGCCAAGAAAAGCCGTTTTTATATAAAAACAAGACCACATATCTTCAGCCAAAGCCCTTGTAGCTATATTAAATTATGCAGTTGGATTTAAGAGGTATTCATATGAACCCAATGTTTAATGCATGTTAACCAAATGCAAAGCTATTCCAAGTGCATCCATGGCAGAAGCCAAACAGTGTGTCATCTACCTGGCAGACCATCATCTTGTTCTTGTAGTTGTTGCAGGTGAGGTTGGACAGGATGCCAGCGGCACACGTCACCACGTTGATGTCATCAGAGCCCAGCAGCTGCACGAGAGTTCCCAGAAGCCCCTCCATGCCCTCCTGCAAGCGCACACACACACACACACACACACACACTTTAGAACCCTACAACTAAACGCATACCATTCCTATCAGTATCGGTAAGTGTGTGAGATCCTTAAATAACCAAGGCTGAAACTTTCCCAAACCTACTGCCAAATCTGGAAGGGATAGAGAGTGTGTGTGTCAGAGGTTGCGTTAACCGAATATTTTCCATCATTGACGGACATTTTTAAACCATGATGGATATGTAAAGGCGGTCCGTCATTTTTAAAGATTAGAAAACTGATGGCGACGCTTAGTTCTGACCAAAGATGCAACTAGCCCGCTTGAAATCAGCAACTTGCTTCAACAGTATTCTAAAACCAGGGGATTCATCCCATCTCTACTCTGATCAAGGAGATGTCACAGTATGATGTCACGCCAAACTGACATTAAAATTAAAACGACAAGCAAAAATAGCTAGTGACGGAATTTTTACAAACCTGCGTCAAAATGACGAAGAATGAAAAAGACGAACGCAACCTCTGGTGTGTGTGCGCTTGTGCGTGTAGGTGTTAGAAGTTGCTAATTTACACAGGTCGGAGAGTGTGTGTGTGTGTGTCTTGGCGTGTGTACAAACCTGTTTGGTGGCGGCGTCAGACAGATTTCTGAGGGTCCAAAGGCAGTTCTGCACCAGGCGCTGGCTTGGGTCAGTAAGATGGAGGCCCAGGGCCTGCATACCTCCTGAAACAGTCATAAACAAACACCACACACGGTCAACAAACACCAGACTAGACTTCACTTATTTATACATTTTTAAAACAATGTTGTTCAAATTACAACAAATGTGCACGCCCACACACACACACACACAAAGAAATAAACAAACCCTTTACCCTCCCCCATCCATGTCCAAACAAAACAGCAAACTAATTTGGTTACTTTTTAGCACCTACAAATAACAAACAGTAACTGTAATGTGAGACACTTTCTAGCTTGTGCAACCAGAGTGGAAAGTAAATCAACCAAACTTTATAGCTTACAAGTAGGGTTAGTTGTGTCATTCTTGCTTAAGGCATGACGCTTTTCTGGCCTTCTCACTAAACTTTGAAATGAACCCTGCTGAATTGGTTTTTTTTTTCTTTCTTTATTCTGATTACTCTAGCACATTCATGCCTTGGCCAAACTGAAGTCAACTCTGACAACAGAGGAGGAAAAAAAAGGAAAAAAGGCTTCCTTGTTCTCCCCGTTCTCACGCAAAGACACAAATGCCAGTTTCACATGAGGCCTCAGCCAGTTGAGTCATTGAGTGAGTCAGTGTGTACACAAACACACGCGGGCACGCAAGTACACACACACACACACACAGGCGTGTGAGGACTTGCCTGCCTCCACGATGGCAGGTTTGTTGCTGGAGCAGACGGAGAGCACTTTGAGCACACGACTGGTGGTCCAAAGGAGCTTCTCGTAGGTGTAGGTCCGCATGATGTTAACCAGGGCCTGGGGGCCGCCACTGGCCAGGATGATCAGCTGAAGAACAATTTATAACCATTTATACCTCACCCAGTAAAACATGACTACCTACATATTTAACATGAAGTGTATGTGTGTGTGTGTGTGTGTTGAGTCTATGCGATTTCATTTATCAACTTCTTTAAGCTTGCAAAATAGGGCACTTGGCCGTGGGCACCTTTTCCAGTTTACTTGCAAGTATTAATGCAATGTCTGAGCAATTTCAACAAGGCCACTGCTTTGACAAGACTGGTAGACAAGCAGAAGAGTTCTATGAGCATTACCTTGCTCTCCTGGTTGCCGTATGCTAGAATCTGCAGGCAGTCGGTGGTGATGGCGAGGAACTTGACGTTGGTCTTGCTGAGCAGGGCCACCATCTTCTGCAGGCCCCCGGCCAGACGCACGGCCATCTTGGCCCCCTCCTGGTGCAGCAGCAGGTTGTGCAGCGTGGTGATGGCGTAGAAGAGCACAGAGTCCACGGGAGACCTACACACACACGGTTTATAAACTCTGAAGCCATCTGAACCTTCTATAAGGAGGTTTAACTAAGGCTGCTCCATTATTGAGATACTTTATACATAAATCAAAATTCCAATAATTGCACAGCCTTAGGTTTATCTCTCTCTACCGAATTAACTAAGCCAGGTGTCAATAACACATATTTGGAATAACCAACCCCGCCCTTCCAGATGCAACACACGAAACCAATAGGTTTCATTGACTGGTTGTGATTGGATTTGACTCCATGTGCACACAGGGCTTAAGTAATACCCAAGCAGTGGTTCGTCTTCCTGGGTGGGTGTGTGTGTGTGCTTTCTTACCCCAGCATCTTGACGAGAGCGGGGATGCCTCCGGACTTGAAGATGGCGAGCAGGCCCTCGCGGTGGTGCGAGAGGTTGTGCAGTGTGCCGGCCGTGCAGCGGGCCGTCTCCACGTCGCTCGTGTTCTGCATGGTGCGTACCACCGCCGACACCATCTGCGGCGAGCGCATGATGGCGTGCCGCGACGCCTCCTTCTTAGAAAGCTGATGCACCATCACCGCCGCTTTGTTCACCACCACCTGCAGAGGCGCCCAGGTCAAGAGAGGAAGTTACCAGGATTAGTAAAGCGTAATCCCACAACTAGACATAACAATGGCGAGCAAAGGAGGGAGCATAAATGTATTAAATCAACCATTTTTGCCATCTGATACAAACGGATTTGATTTGTTAGGTCTGAATTTGTTCAGTCTGATTTGAATTGTTAGTCTGTACCTGGGAGACCTTATGATGTTCTTAAGACACAAGTTTTATATAGTAAGTTCCCTTTAGTGACTTATTTAACTGCATATTAAATACATATAGTATTTAACTAAATATGTACGTGCACGCATCTGACCTGGTCCTCATCGTTGAGTAGTTTGGTGAGCTCGGGGATGGCTCTGGTGGCCAGTTCCGCATCATCCTGGTAGTTGATGAGGTTGACCACAGCGTGCTTGAGCATCTGGGATGGCTCGGCCAGCTGCTGCACGTTGGTGGGGTGGGCAGAGTCGAACTGGGCCGATGGGATCTGCAGGCCCTCCTCCAGAGTCTCGGGGAACATGGCCGCACGCACGCGCTGGGCACGCGTCATGGCATACTGCCCATCCATATCTATGGGCACATTCAAAGGGAAATCAGTTTACACACACAGCTTCTTTTACAGTACATAGTGATGTGGATTAAATGTGTGAATTCTACTTAACTTGAATAACACATTTAAATGGACTTTGCAAAAATGCACATAATTTCCAACCTACATGATTAAACAAGTCTTGCCTTCTCCCCCAATTCCTGTGTGTGTGTGTGTGTGTGTGTGTGTGTCTTACCTGAGACCTGCTCAGGAGTGTAGGGCTGGTTGAAGCCCATGTCCCACTCGTAGAGCTGTGGGTCCAGGTCGTCCTCAGGGTTGGGCTTGCCGCTGAGGGAGGGCGCGGTGGTGGTGGCCCCGGAGTGGATGCCTGAGTCCAGGTAGGACTGCTGCTGCCACTGGCTCACAGCAGCCTTAGCGTCAGGCTCCATCGCCATGTCCAGCTCCATCAGATCAGCTGGCGAGACAGAGGGACACACACGTGATTAACACAGATAGATATGCATGCAGACACACATGTGCAGAGACAGATACAGTGGGAGACAGACAAAAGTCAAGAGGTGGGGGCCAGAAGAGCCAGAAGCAGACATGCATACCCAACACGTATTTAATAGAATAAAGAGGTTCTGAGCTCCTACTTTTAGTTGAAAAGTCAAAAGTGAACTGATCTAGTTTTCTGGTCTACAAAGGCAACACCTGTATATTTGTTTCTGGCGTCGAGGGACAACACCTGGGCTTTTATTTTTACTTAGACTCATGTGAGGTCTTTCAGCAGGAGGCAAATGTGCCATTTTGACTCCAAAATTCCATCACCTTCCAGTCAATTCTGTCAGAGATAAGAGGCTTGGCCTAGGATTACCCACTCAAATTAATTTCATTTCGGCTGTGCTGTGCTGCTGTTGACCCAAATAACTGACTTGTTCCAAAAAGAATTAAAACGGAAACACATGTCCAAGTCATGTGGAAGAAACATGAATCAGTCTGAAGATTACACAGCACCACAGTATTGCTTTGGTCTTCAGCATTCATCTCCAGTTAGGTCAAATTGGAGATCTGAAATGTATTTATTTAAAACAGGGACGATGTACAAATAAACATTAATCTTGTGATACAAGAGAATACGTGTTTGGCCAGGTTATAGCAACAATTGCTAATTTTCACCTGTAGTCCCATGATACCGTTTCTCTCTGGACTGTACCATCCTCAAACCCTGTGACATCTTGCATATTCTGTGTGCATACAATCACTGTATATGTAAGGTATGCATCACTACCCACACCAATCACTACCGACAGAAGAAAAAAAAAAATGCATGCACAAAAACTCTTTGTGCACGCATCTTCTATCCGTTTGTAAATGTTGTCGACATGTCTCAGTAGACAAGCTCAATCACTCAACGTTTGGAATCTACAGAAAAAGACTTCCTAATCGATCTATAACTGTGTCTCATTCACAACTGTTTATGCTTCTACCTAATCGGTGATGACTGTATAAAACACTGTTGATAATAGCAATCTAATCAGTTATGATTCACTCAAGCCTGATGTAAATGAAACCGGGGGAGCAAAACACACTAATGAAAAGGTGCACCTGTACAGTCAGATGCTTTGTATAAAAGCATCTGCTAAATACAAAGTAGCATAAATGGATGAGCCAGTACTTTTAAACTTCCATGCACACACAGTTAACACGCATACAGGTCTGTGCGAGCATGAAAGGTTGTCCTTGAGGACATGCACACTGTGCACACACCCCTTAACGTCGCCTTGTCCATGCAAGTGGGTTTTTAAAACATTTAAAGACCCAGGAAGTTGCCGACACTCACCTTGGGTGGCCATCTTCCCCTTGCGAGTCACTCAGTTGGCTGAGTGTTCACACCTGCATAACAGAAAAGAGAGGGTTTGCTTTTCACACTCCAGTCAGCCATATTAGCCAGTTTAACACCACTTCCTGCCTGCCAAGTGACTCTGTTGGTGTTGAATTGCTGGGATACTGCACACTGCTGTTAACAAGTTTTTTCCCCCCTGCCAACAGGTACGTACAATTATACTAGTTCACAAACCAAGAGCCAGTCACATTTGTGGAAAAACCCAAAGACAATGTGCACATTTTGCAATCACTTCTGTAGACAGGAGCCATATGCACATTGGCACTGCTGAGCAATTCACATTTGACCGTTTGATTATTAGGAAAAGGGACATGACACTGCTACATCTAGTCTACCACAGATACAGTAGAAGGTTGTTTGTACCTTGTAGGGTTGTAAAGGCACACATTCATACCAAATCGTATAGGCACAGGACATTAGGCTCAATACAGATGTGTACTGAAAGTATGTAGTCTTAAACTTTAATCTACAGTAGGCTTTTTTTTTGTGTGAACCATGTTTCAAATTTAACTTCCCACAAACAAATTAAGCAGCGGACCAAATGTCAGTTTAGTTAATTAACGGCCAAAAACACATTTGACACCTTTTCAAATTACTTTCCTGCTTATAGGTGTTGAGCATCAGCTATATCAGTCAGTGAATGTTAGGCTAGCAGTACTTAAGAGGCTTATTGTGCTGACACCAAGGTACGTACCAAATCAGGATTTTTGTGAACAGTAACAGCCCTAGTACCTTGTATCATAGGCATCTCATAAGGCCCTACCTTATTCAATCTCTCAGGTGACAGTTTCTTCCCATCTGCCTACAACAAAGCTAAACGAGAACTTTGGAAGTGATAAATGTCTCAGTTTGTAATAAACCAAGGACATGCAACAATGTGCTTGTTATTCTATGCATACCAGCAACATTAGTCAGTGAGTGAATACAACATCACCTGAACTGTGTTCAGCTTTTTTCAAAGTTCACATTTGTAAGCAACATAACAGTTGATTATGTAAAAGCTGAATTAAGTTGTGGTTGTTACTGTTTATCTTGACCTGTAACAGTCTCATATCTATTTTTTTTTTTTTTTTTTTAAAGACTGTTCCACTAAAGCTGAAGGGTGAAATGTGTATGAGCCTCACAAGGTCCGATGTTAGTGAAACAATTGAATGAGGGTTTAAATTAGTATCTCCTTCTTGACCCATTTTGATTTGATGTGAATCAAAACCCCAGAAGTTAATTTGTGCCTGTATATAGCACTGGTCAGGCACTCGCATCAACTTCTTTAACAATATCTTTGAGCATCACTCAGGCCTATCCCTCTGCCTGAATAAACACCTAGCTTAAAACTTGACTCAATGAACACTTTAAACCCCAGTTTTCATAAACATACAATCAAGGCTAAGCCTAACACGTCCTCATTTACGTGCAATTCGTGCCTGAGCAAGCCTTAACAACTGAAGGAAAACCCCTAAATCGCCCTTGAAGTGAGTTCGTATATCATTTAGCACACACACAAAACATCAAGCTCAGCCCCTAGACTTCATTTCCTTTCTCTGACTTGGAGCCACTACCGATAATTCACAACATCTGGACAGATGTGGAGCGGCGAGCTGCTAGCCTGAGCTACACCGCTGAAGATCAAAGCAATTCTCCACAAGCTAAAGTACCCCTCCCCACTCTACACTGTACCCAGCTCTAATCGCGTCCAATGTGTGCAGTCTAGCATAGCGAAGCAATGGGAGCTCCTCCTCGACTGCCTATGAGAATGCAGGCCACACAACTGAGGAATGTGGATGGTTGGGGCCCTCGGTTTAGGAACCCGGACAGGACCGTTTAAGCCAGCCAGCCTTTATGGTTTCAAAGATCTGTTGTTTAGGCTGTAGACTTAAAATTGTATCTCAAAAACATGTTTAACACTCTACATAGTCTTATAAAAAAGTACAGAACGATGGAAAAATACAGCCAAGACTTTTAAACCCACAGCCTTGCCAACTCCTATCCAACTAGTTGCTTTACAGAAATGGTAGTGTAGCCTATACTGTACACTAGATATTCGTTTTCATCTTTAGAAGATAGACATGCTGGTACGCAGCTGGCAACCCAATCTACCAAAGTTAACCAACAAAAAACGTTAATAACTTAAGTTAAGCCCAAACAGGCATGGCTGGCTGATAAACGCTGATAACGTTACCTTCAGTTTGGCCGGGAGCAGAGAGAACAAACAGTTCGACAAAGTAGCCTAATTCACAACTGTAAAAAACGGACAAAACTAAATACCACAAACGTTAAAATGTAACACTTATGCCATCGTGGTCAACACAACTAGGATTGCGAACGCTTAGGTTAAAACACGTTGTTGCAGGTATTCGAACAGCAAGTTAACCTTACCTAGTGTAGGCTACCTACCAACTGAGGTCAACTTAAACTTTTTTACGGAACACAATCAAAGCTAACGACAACAAATACTTCGGTCATTCATGTTCACGAATAGTAACAATGGCCAACTACTCAAGGTCCTTCTACTAGCTAGGTGAGTTAACGATAGAGTGGGGGAGCTAACGTTACCTGACAAACACAATGCACATCCTTATCATCCTTATCACTTTATCATTAACATTACACGCGGTAAAGAACCAATGTTTACCAATCTTGCTCCATATCCTATAACCTTTTAAATCCGCAACTGTCTAATCAGTTATCAATTTTTCTATACCAAAATGTTACCATTTCAGCGAGCCAAACGCCAACGAAGAGGAATGCGTCAATATTTGACCATCGTTTTACTGACCCACAACAGCAAGAATGGAAAAATGAAAGTCGTTTCTATGTAACATTAGCGATAGCTAACGCCAGTGTATTAACCTAGCGAAAAACAGCCAGGTAACACTACCCATCCTAGGTAGCAGTAGCTAACGTTAGCTAGTAAAGCAATACTAGATTAGCCTACCTGGCGATATTTGCAACAAGGTATTTTGTGATACTGATACTTTAAATGCAACATTCTGAATTGTATCAATTAACATTAGCGGCAAATTTTACACCGATGGCAACATTCCATTTCCTTGTAATGTTTTGTCAGGAGTTCCAGAATCCATCAAAGAGGAAGCTCTCTTTCCCCATTTCCACGGTGACTATTCCTAGGGATCTGCGAAATGCAGAAGGCATAAACGTACAATTATCCGAATCCTTACAATTCTCGAAATATCATACTTACTCTCAAATCAATGCCGTCTTTTTGTCAGCGACAGTTGATCAGTTCCGCCCGTGTTAGAACGGAACAGGTAAACCGTCTGGACCCAAACGGATTTTCCTGTTACCGCTGTACTAGGGTAGCGCTAATGTTAGCTCACCCAGTAAACTATCTTAAAATGGCGTCTTGCAGGGGAGTTCTTATACCAAGAATGCTGTTCACGTATTCCGCCGCAATCAAGAAAATAGATCAAAAATGTAATGTCAGAGTACATTAGTTCACTGTTATTTGTAACTTCTATAACATGTCATCTGTAAAATAGATCTTGCACGTTAAATGTTTAGCAAATATGTATAGCCTTTTCTTGAAGAAATATGCAAGATTTTGGCATGCGCGGAAGGATATAGAGCAGCACAGGGAGGGTGAAGTGCATTAATTACGTTGAAATTTGACTGTTCAGAAAACTTGAAAGAGACTCACCGCCTCTCTTTCTTACAAGTCAATAGTCCGACATTATATCTGTTGTGATTTCTCAGGTAGCGGAGGCCTAGTAAGAAACTAACATGTGTGTTGTGGCTATAGCTTACATAGGTAAGAAGGGGTTTTACAACCCCCTTTCATCCACATTTCCCAAGTAATTAACCTAATTAAAATCACAGATGTGTGTGTGTGAGAGAGAGAAAGAGAGAGACGGAGGGAGATACAGTACAATCAACTTGCTATACCCACTGCTCTTCTCCCTCAAGACAAATGACTGTACCTCCAGGGACCCAGCTGTCAAACTCTTAAAATTTGCATTGGGCTCATCCAGGGTGGTAACAATTCTGCATATAGGCAAGTGGTTGATAAATTGGTGCTCTGGTGCAGTCAACACAACCTAGAGCTAAACACTAATGTGGAGATGGTTGTGGACTTTAGGAAGCACCCCACAGTGCTGCCCCCCTCCCAATATCCAACAGCCCAGTGCCAAATGGATTCGCCATCCTTAAAAAGGCTCGGCAGAGAATGTACTTACTACAGCAACTGCGGAAACATGGCCTACCACAAGAGCTGTTGGTCATCTTCTACATTGCTGCCATTGAATCCATTCTCTGCACATCCATCACCGTTTGGTTTGGGGCAGCCATGCACAAAACAGGATAAACACAGATTACAACGCACAATTCGGACCGCTGAAAAAAATCACTGGTGCCCCCCTGCCCTCCCTCCAGGACTTGTACTCTGGTAGGACCAGGAAGCAGGCAGAGAACATCACCAAAGACCCCACACATCCTGCATAAAATCTCTTTAACCTCCTCCCCTCTGGCAAGACTACAGATTCCTGCGCACAAAACCAGACACAAAAACAGCTTCTTTCCTACTGCCATCACTCTCCTGAACTGCGGATAAGTGGGGTCATCCCCACTTTGGCCATTCACCCACTCCTATTATCATTCCAATATGCATCTTGCACACTACATTTGCACTATTATTTTTTGCACTTTACATCCCACTCCATGTTTACTTGTCTTGATATTATGTCTTATTTGCATATTTGTGTTTTTGTTTTTTATGTGCCTATGCTGTATATTGTTATCACTTTACGTTATGTGTCTATATTACTACTTGTCTACTGAATGTAAACGTTACCAAATTCCCCTCACGGGATCAAAAGAGTATAATTTACTGTATATACATGTCTATTTGCTGAATGTATAGTTAACACCTACCAAAGTCAAATTCCTTGTACATAAGTATACTTGGCCAATAAAACTGATTCTGATAAGATTACAACTGACAATATAGGCTGAATATTGGCCTAAATGTGAAATGTATGAAGAATTGGTCATTTAGCTTCCATTAGTTTAGACATTTCATGACTTGAACAATATAACCTACTTCAGGGGAAAAATAGCATGTCAACAATCACTGGATGTACAGTGCATAGTTCTGGTGAGAGTTGATATTTGCACTCATGCAGCAGCCAAACAGCTTCCCAGATACAAAGCCAGGCCTGTGTGAAAACTGAGCTTTTTAGTGCACTCACAGAACAGACAGCTAGAGAACTGTCAGGCGAATTTCATGTAATTCATGGTAGAATATAATTTGTTGACTTTCTTCTTGCGGACTTCCTAAGCCTCCTTTGATTTTTGGCTCTTTCCAAGAGGTGAATCTGTGGTTTATAAAAAAATGTTGGCACCAGGATAACAGACTTGGGTGGGATTAGAACACAGCGGCCCTTGTCAAAGAGGTTCAACACACTACTTTCTGTGGAGGTTCAGTTAGTTTAATGTCCACCCAAAATTTTGCCGATGTTTAATCAGTTTGGTGTAGTTATTGATTCTATCCAAGACTTAAGACTAGAGTTCTATTCAGAGTGCATGCTCGAAAAAGTCACACAGTTCTGGCACTGTAAATGATAAACAAACATTAGGCTGGATCACCACGGTCAACAGGTTGCTTCTGAAGCACAGAATGGGTGTAATTTGATTGTCTGTTGACCTCATAGCCTTATCCATTTGTCATATTCACTGACTGCACTTTTAACAAGCTGTGAGTTGATGAGCTGAACTCTCTGTAGACAGTAAATGTGGAGAGAGGAGAGAATGTTGGCAACAAAGAGGGATGTTGACCAAGTGGGAGTGCATGACCAATGTTGACCACCCCTCATAGGCACTCTGTGGGCAGCACAGATTTTTGCTGAAAAGTGCTCCATGTAGTCCAGCAGCAGGTCAACTTTACCGTTGAACTTTCAAGGTGAAATAGGTGAAAGGTGAAATCCTAAACACAAGTATTTCAAGACATGGCTTGCCATAATAATGAGAAGAAATTAGAAGATAATATTTTCCTTGTTTTTTTGTTTGTTTTCCTCCGTTTATTTCAATTTCCAGTAAGAATCATTTGATAACTCTCCCTATTAGAATGTCTCCACTTCTGTACCTTTCTGATTCTTGATTATCTGACTTCAAATGTTTCTGCGACTTTAAAGTTCAACAATGTCATAGGCTACAGAGGCCTCATTTTAGTATAGCCCTTTAATAATTTTAACTCCCTTTGTCCAAACTCCAGGAACGAAGTAAACACTGCTCTCTCATCCGTAAGGCATCACCTTGCATGGTAGGGGATAATGAAACATAATCAGTACATCATCGCCTCCTACAGGAATTTGACTGTAACTAAGTTTGAAGAAGCATCCTATTTAAGCCTAAAAGGTCAGCAAAATGCCGTTAATTTTGTGACAACGATAACATTGTATCCTGAAGACTTTGTGGCCATTAAAATCTTTTGAAGCACTACATAATCTGCTTGACAACAACCCGACAAAAGCTGATTAATAGTTATCATCGTGCAGTTATTGGCTCAAACCGTTGTAGCCTATTTGTCCTAAATAAAATAAATTTCCCTATTTTGGGGGATCAGCATAGGCTACTCCATTATTTGTTCACCCATTGTGACTTGAAATGCTGCATGGGCTTTATTAAGACGTACCAGTGGCCTATCGTCACGGAGATGGGCAAATTGCGTCTGGGAGAGTCGTGGGTGTGGCTGATTGCTGCTTGAAAAAGCCGGCTTGTGAACCTGCTTTTATAAGAAACAGACGGACTGACAGCAGTGCAAGCACCGGTCAACGCGAACAAAGGAATACAGCCATAAGAAAAACCTTTTTATAAGCAACAGATTCCGAATATAGGCTACATCTAAAAGGTAACCAGGTCAGAATTGTATCGGGGTATTTATTTGCCTATCTGGTTGCGTGATTTTGGGATTTAGGCTGGTTGAGCACTGTTTGGCGTATTAAACCTGTCTCTTTCGGAAATTACCTCTTTTCTTGGTGTATAGAAAGCTGTAGCCTACGATTTGTCAATATCAGGTCAGAATCAATTCAGTATTTGTTCCGGTCTTAGATTCAAGACCTCACAGTCCGTTGCTTTTTCTACATATGAACCACGACGCATTGCTACATTAATTACATGTGAGGTAATTTGGTCGAGGTGAACTGAGAATGCTATAGATGGCCTATCTTCAAAACGCTTTGTCACGGTGGAGCTTGTCATTTCCTAGCCCACTGTATAGGCGAGATTGCATGACCCAGTTCCACTGTTTCAAGAAATTAAATGAGGTTGCCAAATTGACAACGGCATATTAGGCTATTTGTTTGGATGTTCAGTTGCTAGTGTGGAGTCGATCAGTGCATGCCCCTCGACAATTGCGTATACTAGACGAAGATTTACAATGATCAGATAGGCCTATTTAAAATCGTTGGTTCAGGACTGGCGAGGTGAATTTGCTTTGCACACAGTAGGCTAGTGAAAATTACATGCGCATCAGAGGATTCCGCACCGTTTTCATGATGAGCTTAGGCCTACTTGCTCGTCTGGGGAGGTTGTTTATCCTCGACCTTGTTACTTGTCTTTTTAATAGGTTCAAAGTGAATAGTCACGAGGGGTTTCTAATAATGATGGCATGTAAGAATGATTGGTGTGGGAAATATCTTCTCCCTATCTGGACATGTAAGCCGAATTAGTAGCCTATGTCCCCGGAAAGCGAACTGTCTTCTGGGAATAACCTTTTGAGAAGGATGCAATAGCCACCTAAAAATAAAGTGTAAACAAGTCAGAAATAGGCAGTCCCACTTCTACTACATGCTTGCTGAGACAAACATAGTAAACATAGCACTGACTACATAACATGTGCTATTTACATCATCCACTTCTAAGGATATACACTCATGATCATCAGTTAAGTTCCTTAGGAAGTTGAGTTATTTTAATGTTGCTGCATCTGCCTTAATCACCTGTCTGTGTCCATAATTCAGATGAAAATGCTGGAGACTTCCAACAGCCAATATGACTCCTTCCTCTTCTGGAGGCAGCCAATCCCTGAGCTGGATTTGACTGAGTTGGAGGACCTGGCTAAGGTGGTGCCCATCCAGAAGAACCAGACCAAGAAGCAGAAGTTGTCCCAGAAGCGTGAGGAACAAGTGGATCACGAGTTATCCGAGTACACCAGCTTCAACTACTGGAGAGAGCCTATTGCCAGTATTGACACACTCGATTTCAATTTGTTCTTGTGAGGTTATATACTGCCAGTACCTGTGTTTCACCATGGTCAGGATAAGTTTTGTTCTGAATAAACCAGTTCAGAACATTTGGAAATTATGTTAAAAAT
This sequence comes from Alosa alosa, assembly GCF_017589495.1. NCBI lineage: Eukaryota > Metazoa > Chordata > Actinopteri > Clupeiformes > Clupeidae > Alosa > Alosa alosa. The sequence goes on from NC_063208.1 coordinate 13,826,479, forward strand.
CTTTCAAGTAACCCTTATGTTTTAAAGAAGGCTTTAAAAAAAAACAAAAAAAACAAGATTATCTGAGGTTGAATTGACTACTGTGATGACCCTAATATTTCACACTGCTAATGTTCAAAATGAACTTGTGGTTGATCACCCTCCTAACACACACACACACACACACACACACACACACAAATCCTTCTACCAATTCCCTGCCCTAAGAGTGAGTCTAGCAATGCATGGGAATGTACAATGGGAAGTAACACTAGATGTATTCAACGTTAATTTATAATGGTTCTCTATTAGTGTTCACTCTTCTTGTAACCATTACAAATATAGTTGGGGGGAGGGATGAGAGGAGGGGCCGGTATTGATGATGCAGAAGTCTGGCATCTCTTTCCCTGAGGCAGAATATATAAAACAAGAAAGGGAATTGCGACTGTAGATTGAGTGTCTTAAGTCATATCAAAACAGCCTGAAATTCGCACACATTAAAAGATTATGATGGATGGTGCTTGCCTTCAACCAGATACAAATATTGTTGGATGTTTTGATGTTTTATAGCGTGCAATGGAGAAACGGTTTATATCAGTTGCCTTCTGTTCATTTGAGATTTCTTTTTCCTGAGTATTTTATGCTGCTTTCAGTCTGTTTTGAGCAGGCCTCAGAAAAGTAAGACTATAAAAGCCTACCATGATTGTATTTTTCTTTATGTATTTTTCATTTTTCTGGTTATTTCTTTGAAATGAAGGCTGAGTAAATTAAGACAATTTCGCTGTTGGATTCCATCCATATTTGACTGCAAATTGTATTGTTGGTGAATGTCCGTGGTGAGACGATGTAAAGGGGTGTGGTAATGTGGGTCTATATTGTTAGGATGCCTAATGAAATGTGACTGCAAAGTTAGCCAATGTATCACTACACATTTAGTTGTGCATTTTGTCCAAGATACTCCTCTGACCTTTTTTTGGTTTAACTATGAAAACAAAACTGAAGGATCAAGGTAATATCGGTCATAAAAATGCATTTTAAAAACATTCTCCATGAATAAACATCTTAATTGCATACTTGGCAATTGGTGTGGTATGTTTACTGGTTCCATTTTTACTGGATTTACTGGTCTCTTTTGGTCTTAGTTGACATTATACTGTTTGATAGATAACACCAATTGTGTAACTTCTAAAATGCTACAACTGGCTGGCTGGTAACGTAAAAAGAAAACGGTATTGCAGAATGACTTAATATAAAATTGTGCAAACCATGGTTTTCTCTTCTAGGTCTTTGTATTTAGGCTAGACCACATTTATCTGACCACCAGATTAATGCTGGCAAAAAAGCCCAGTAACATAGAATATAGAGGAAAATTGCAGACAAGTTTTGATTAGAATGTTAGATTCACAATTTTCAAGAAGTGGACAGTTAGCAACATGGTTATAGAGTGTGGGTTGATTATGCACAAAGACCCAGTTTAGTCCTACATTGCCAATCAATAATAATGCCTTATCCTTCTTGTAATCTTGGAAACATTTGTCAGATGACACTAAGGTGTTGATGAAATTGGGAAAATTATCTAATGGCCTCCTTACACACCAAACAACTTTGATAAGACTTGGTAAAGATTCTTTAAGATTGTAGACTTTTTAGTAAAGCTTGAATGGGTGACATTCGTTAAAAGACTCCAATCTTTCAAGAATCTTTCCCAAATCTTGTCAAAGTTGTTTGACGTAAGGAGGCCATAAGAAACATTTTACTGATTATATTTTTGAACAAGGAGGTATCTGCAATGAAGAGTTTTTTTTTTTTTTTAAAGACTGAGTTGACCTTTTCAGTTTTACTTCCGGTGGCATCGGCTGCCATCTTTGAACCGAGGGAAAATCTAAAACAATATTTGTTTTCATAAAGTTGTCGGGCTAGAAAGGAAAAATCAGTCCATCTAATGTGGATATAGATCTGCATCAAATAATTTCTCCACCAACGACAGAGAAAGGTAAGACGATTCACCCAGATGTAGCATAAACGCAGAAAGCATTTTGAAAACGGCAAAGTTAACGTAGTGTGCGTAGTTAGCCAGATGCTAAATTGTAAGCTAGCCTGCTAATAACATGAAACTTTACGTGAACGCTGGCATCCATAGTGGATGTCTAATTACTACTCGTGGCTATGCTGTAACACTGTTGTAATGGAAAAGGTGTGTTAATGTAAAGCAGCAGTCTATCCTTATGAATGTTATGTAATTGCAAAACAAATTTCACGGACCCAACTTCAACCATGTTACTTTAAAAGTTTATGCAAGCTATTGCTAGCTAGTTTGCTACTTTGCTAACATCTGTGGAATTGACCAGCCAACTCAACATTAAAATCTTAACACCTACATTATAAATTGCATCACCGATTGACTAAAATAACATTCCAGACCTAAGTTAATGCTTCATGCAGTCTCAGCAAGTGGAAACGTATCCCTCTTTAATTGCAAAGCTATTAATTGAAACCTTGCCGCGAAATCCTCGCAGTGGATGCTACTCGTTCTCACCGGATGTGGAAGTAGTTTTTTCTCTTGTAAAATTAGATTTTCTCTGACTTCCCCCGGAAAACCTACAAGTTAATATCAATGAGTTTCCTGTTTGTCTACCTGTTATGATTGTCTTTTAATATCGTTACCTGATATGTTAGGAAAGACAACATCATAACATGACATTCCCTGGTTCTTTTTGCCTAGCTAGCCAGCTATCGACAGCATGCTCACCTTGTTAGCTTGCTAGTTATGTGTAGTTTTCTGGGATAGCATAAAATGGCTTCTCTTAAGCACCAGTTAGCGCGAAATGTGACCACAATCTGTTATTGTGCAACGTATATGATAAATACATATTATATCCAGCTTATTTGTGTTTGGACAAAAAGTTTACCGTAAACATTAAACATCTGTTTGTAACAATGCAGACTGTTTTGTCATTGTAACTGTTCATTTATTCTTTTAATGTAACGAGAAACGCATGCTGCAACTCCCCGCTGGTCAGTACAGTGGAGTTAGCATTATCCATCCATCTGACTTGCTGGCAATATATACCAACCCCTGACATGTCCAGAGATTATAACTTTACATGCATTACTGCATGGACATCTCATCAAGACCTTAAGAGTTTTGATGTTCCCTTGCAATTTTTTGTATGCTCGGAATACTTTTGGATTCCCCACAGAATTAATTGTGCATTACCTAAGCTGAGAATTGAAATCGGTGATAGAGAGTAATTGCCTGTATTAGAGCTGTAAAAAGTCTGGGTACCGCATTTCGGTATAACATCACAATTACATCAGCCTCCCCTTTTCCCTTATGGCATCTTGCATGCATCCAGTCACAAGTGTGTGGCCTGAAGTTCCTCACTCAGGGTTCCCACACCTTGGTTAAGATCAAATTCAAGGACCTTTCAAGGACTTTCCAGGCCCAATATCCTTAAATTCAAGGACCTAATGTGTCGATAAATTTCAAGCGTGGGCATGGTTAAACCATGTTACCTCAACAGACCAAGGATACCTTGTCGCAGTTTTCTTTTATTTTTGGTCATATGACAGTTGGTAGGCATATTTTATTTTTCATGTTTGTATTTTGCATAAAACTGAGCTGAAATAAACTTGTCCTAAACAAGTTAAACTCGTTACCATGAACCTGTCGGTTTATTCATCAGAATGTTAAATTAAATATTTGGGCAACAAACACTACACGCGGGAAACACGCAGAAATCATGCTGGCTGTGTACATGTTAATAAGCGGAATTGTACGTAATTGTATGGATTTTTTTCCTCAAAAAGAAATTCAAGGACTTTCAAGGACCTCCATTGATTTGTGTCTTTTTTCAAAAACTTTCAAGGGCCTTGAATTAATTTTTTTCAGATTCACAAACTTTCAAGGATTTCAAGGACCCGTGGGAACCCTGCCACTAATGACTTATCACTCTTCAAAATACATCAAGCTAATATTGTTAAAGAAATGTTTAATCATGTCAAAGTAATGCAAGGAATGACATATGATACAGGGTAGGGTATCGGCAAAGGACGACAGATTCGAAAATATGTGTGTGTAATGCATGCAACTGTTTGTGGTTTGTGTGGCCATTGATTGATTGATGATTGATTGATTTATTCAATCATTCATTCATTCATTCAATCCATCAATCAAACAAACCATGCATTTTTATGTGTCAGATGTCGCTGGTGGATTTGGGGAAGCGGCTTCTAGAGGCTGCGCGGAAAGGAGAGGACGATGAGGTCCGAACACTGATGGCCAATGGAGCACCTTTCACCACAGACTGGGTAAGAGCAATGACCTCAACTTTTCCCTTCTCCTTCCCTTTCCTTTCTCCCAACTCCTTAACCTCACCTGACAGCATCCTCTGGGAATGTTGGTTTTTCAAAGTGTTTTAAAAATCCATGATTTGTGATCTGACCAATTAGTGATCTTGTGTCTCCCTGTCATTCTGAGAGACACAATGAGGTGAGTGAGTGGAGAGCAGAGGACAGAATGTTTTGAAAAGAGGAGAGAAAGTTAAGGAGCAGAAATGAGAGCAGTCAGAGAAAGAGGAGAGGATTGGACCGGAGTTGAGGGAAGAGATGGAGACGATATTATCAGTCAAAAAGAAACTTAAAGGGGGTGCTGGGAAACTAATAGGGGCTCAACTGGGTACAGCGCCCGTCCCATATTCGGGTCCATCTATTTTGTTTACTATTACTCCTTGCTTTTGTAAAGCACACTGAATGACCGCAGTGAAATACGCTATATAAATAAATTTGACATGACTTGACTTGACACTTGCCCACCGGGCCCGGGGTTCGAATCCAGCCTGGGTTATTTCCCAATCCCACCCCATCTCTCTCTCTCTCCCACTTTCGCTTCCTGTCTTTCTCTCTCTCTCTCTCTCTCTCTATATATATATATATATATATATATATATATATATATATATATATTAAAAAGACTCTTACAAAGAGAAGTAGGGAGGAGACGACAAAGGCAAGGAAAGAAGAAGAGAGATGAGGTGTGGATAGTGTTTGATTTAGGTTGAGTATGGAAGCCTCTTGTTAGTTTTTGAAGTGTTAGTTTTCAAAGACATTTTAAAATGAACTTGCTGATCTTGTCTCTCTCTGTCATTTCCTTTGTCATATACTAATAAGTAATATCTGTCAGGATGCTATTAGTCATTAATAGCATTAATCATTCCAGATTGTTAACTAACAACAATAATGAATTAGTTATTAATACTTATATTATGAGGTCTGTTGTCTGTCAGAATGTTGATATTAAGTGATGTGCTGGTCTCTTCCGGTAGCTGGGCACATCGCCCCTGCACCTGGCTGCCCAGCATGGGCACTACTCCACGGCAGAAGTGCTTCTCCGCGCAGGCGTCAGCAGAGATGCCCGCACCAAAGTGGACAGGACCCCTCTGCACATGGCAGCTGCTGAGGGACATGCTGTTATCGTGGAGTTGCTTGTCAGGGTGAGCCTCCTACTGTTTTTTTTTTTTTTTTAAAGATGATGATTAGTCAGTTGCTACTATATGGCAAGGATTAGCATGAAGCTGATGGAGCAGCTTGCAGTTCTATAAAAAAAAAGATATTAATGGCTTTAGCTGTATATTTTAAGTCATTTTTAGAAGCACTGAGAAATGTAAACAAGCACACATTTTTTTTTTTTTGTACTTACTTGGACTTAAGTCTGTCTCTTTAAGATAGCGATCTGACTCACTAAACTCCTGTCTTCTCAGAGTGGCGCGGACATCAATGCCAAAGACATGCTGAAGATGACCGCTCTACACTGGGCAACGCAGCATGGCTACCACAAGGTGGCTGAGATGCTACTGAAACACGGTGCTGATGCACATGCCCTCAGTAAATTCGACAAGACACCACTTGACATTGCGATCGACATCCAGAATGCTGACCTCATCATATTGTTACAGGTATGCTATGGTGAAACAGGTTTAATGGGAGAGTATGGGCTGTGCAAACAATCAAATTTCAATTTCAATTTTGACATTGACCTACTATTATGAAAACAACATAATCAATATACTGATTATTTGGCCTCTTTCCATTTTGTCTTATTGAGTTACAAATCTATTAGACTCCTTTGCTTTTCAGTTGTAACTATTGTATAATAATCTTGTTGTCAAAAATGTCATTGTTCTTGTTAAGTGGTCATTTATGAGGGATTTATCAGGGCTTTATGTTCATTTGGCGCATCTCCTCCTTTGGTCGCATGGACCTGGTGTGGGAAAGGATTATCCTATCTTATGTACTGCAGTTTAATTATTAACCTTATCTTATTGTTTACCTCATGAACAAGTTGGACTATACAGTACCTCACATGTTGCACAGCCTGCTATATGTTCTCTGTTGAGTTAAAGGAGTAATTTTTACAGATCTCTGTTTCTCGAGGTCACGAGTACTTTCTGTACGGAAAACCCCCCAAAGAAATCGGTGTTACCTGCAGCCAACAGCTAGATCAGCCAGACAGCTACAGTGCTACACTGTTTGTTTGTTTTTTGTAACGACACTACTCGATGACCTATATGAAAAATCGCCAGAGTTTTCCTTTAAGTCTCTGTGGCCTAGTTGTTGGTTGACCCACTTGTGCTCATTTCAGGAGGCCATGCAGACCCAGGTGAACATCAGCGCTGAAGCGGGCATCACTGGTGGAGCGTCGGGGCCTCAGTTCATCATCCAGGCCATCCCGGGGATGCAGGGAGGGGTCGTGAACCTGGCTGACCTCATCAAGAATAACTCAGGTAAGGGCTGTGTCACTAAACAGGCAAGGTGCTAACATCATCATGGTTATGGGTTCAATACCCACAGAACACAGGTGGTAACACTAACCACCACTTCCACTACTGATAAATGGATAAATGCACATTGATAAAGAGGTGCATCTCTGTTGTGCTGTACTTTGGATGAAAGAATCTTTGAAATGAATGTGATGTAAACTCAAATGTGATCGGCTGTACTGTATATTTAATTTGGGAGAAGTGTCCTGCCTAACCACCGAAACCTGCTGTTCTGTGTCGTTCTCCGCCTCTCTCCAGGCGACACTGAGGAGGCCATCGCTGCCAGCACCCTGGATTCCAGCATTCAACAAATGGTCAATGAGGGAGGTCAAAGGGTCATCACCATAGTAACAGATCAGCATGGCAACCTGCAGACGACAGGCGGGCTGTCACAGCCGTTCTTTGTGACCATGCAACACGGTCAGCAGAGTAAGTCTATAAATTGGTGTACAGTTCCTTCAAGAAGACTTTTAAGCTTCAGGTGTCCCAAATGTGCTTTTTTATGGTACTGAACATATGAGCAATCACAATTTTAGTTTTGTCATATGTAGCCACTTGTCCCAAGAGGTATCCAAACCAAATGTCCCTTCCTCTTACAGAAAGAAAAACATTCTTTCACATACTATTTTTTTAGTTTTTAGTCACATTGAATTGAAGATGGTTTGATTGTAAGTTTGGACTAACGCTTCTTGATTGTTCTCTTCAGTGTTGGCGGTCCCAGCCAATCAGATCACAGAGGAGGTCGTGGAGGAGGAGCCCCAGCCACCTCCTGCCAGGAAAAGAAAGATAGAAATCTCAGCCAATCACACAGAAGCTGAAGACACGGTAGGCCTTAATACAAAGATTGAGAATGAAGAGTAATACATTCAATTACTTGTACTATTGCTATTAGTTCTACTACCATTACTACTACTGTTACCATCACTTTCATAATAATGATATACTACTCCTATTATTACTACTGTTACAAATACTACTGGGGGGTATTCCAAGTATGTGGTTTAGTGACAAACTTGGGAAAGTTAACTCAGAGTAAGTGGTAAACCTCCTAATAGAACTGCTGTATGGCTTCATTCGCCAAACAAATCAATGCCATAAGGCTCTTGTTGTTAGAGGTTTACTTACTCTGAGTTAACTTACCAAGGTTTGCCACTAAACCATGTACTTGGAATACCCCCCTGATCGTAACAAGAGTAACAACAACCATTAGTATTAGTATTAGTGCTATTGAGTGAGTTGTCTTTGTTGATGTTATTTTTGAGTGAATAGTCATTTGTGTTGTTTTGTATGCTGTTGTTGAGCTGTCTTGTGTGTTGCCTCCCTGTGCAGGAGTTGCTGCAGCGGCAGCTGCAGGAGGCGAACTGCAAGGTGCAGGAGTACCGGCAGCAGCTCATGAGGAAGGAGCAGGAAGCCGAGCAGTACCGCATCAAACTGCAAGCCATCAGCCACGGCCAGAGCAACGGCAACGCTACGGGCGAGGAGGAGGGCGCACCGCATGAGGAGGAGGAGGAGGAGGAGGTGGTGGAGGAGGAGGAGGTGGTGGTGGAGAGCTCGGCGCACGCCGGGGAAGAGCTCCTGGTGCTGTCGGAAGGAGCGGTCATCGTCAAGGCCGAGGAGCTGGACTCAGAGCAGCAGCTCACGCTAGTGGAGGCCACGTCCTCCCACACAGAGGTGATCTCCTAACCACTGCATGGACAGACCGACAGGGAGCCGGGTGGACAGATGGATGGAAAGAGAGAGAGAGGTGGGGAAAGATGGAGAAACGGAGAGAGGACTCTGCTGGTGTAGGAAAGGGACCGCGTCCTACTGACGTCCTTCATTTTATTTTTGTTTTTTGTTTGTTTGTTTGTTTGTTTGTTTTACACTCACCTATCCATGGTGCCTCAGAAGTTTTTCCCATGATGCCCAGAGCCAGAGACGAGACCACATCGTTCCCCCAGCTTTTCCTCAGGGCCAACAATATGCTCGTAGTTCTCCCATCTGTTAAACCTCTTACTTAACTTGTTTTGTCTCTGTCTGTCTGCGAACTGCAAAGCCTTATTGGGGTTTCATGGTATTAGGTTTACTGCTCTTTACTGTGATGTCAGTTCATTGAGTTTTGAGAGATTGTGTTCCTGTGACACTTGTTCAGGTTATGATCTCGAGTCTGACTATAATAATCCCGGTCCAAAACTACAGTGAATAGCTTTGTTTAAAGATTTTTTTTACCGAAATGAGGAAAATATTTTTTAGAATATAATAAAAAATACCTTGATGATGAGCAAGAAAGAAACACCTATGTCATTCCAGAGTGTGCATCAAATGGCTGTATTGTTTTGGATGATTAAACGGCCCAAGACGATTCATGAAGTAACAACAATGACTATTTCTCTTTGTCCTGAAGTAGATACTGTCATTGTTTGGATGCAGGATCAATTGTTTACCTATATGATTTATATGTAAGGTTTATCAGGGATCAGCAGTGTGTTGAAAAATATTTTGGGAGAAATATATGGCATAAAGATGCAGTTAGGCACAACTGTATAGAATAGACTGCATAGAATACTCATTTTTTCAAAAATGGTCAGGACAAAAAGATGTGTTATAACTTTGGACCATTACGGTACACTATAACTTAATTTACACATTAACTTCTATACTCATTTCATACATCTGCTCCTAAGAATGTTACACACTACCAATACCAGCATCATGGGTTTAGCCTCGCAAAGGAACATATTGATATAAATGTCCACTACATCTGTGCCCTGGCCTATATTACCGTGGATGAGGAAGCTGCCTGCATTGCAATTGTATTGGTTTGAATTAAAGTACTTCAAGATACCAGTACTGAAGAAATAACCACACAGGAAAAGTTGCCTTATTTGAAGTTCCTTTTAATTTCTTTTAAAATACCTTCAGTAAGTCATGATTGATTGTGTCAGATGATTGTAAACCTTCATACGGAGATGGACATGATACAACAAAGGAAGAATATGATCAAGACACTGCATAAAACAATTGCAGACCAAGACCTTCAGCTTAGAATTGCCTCAATATAAAGCTTGGAGAAAAGGAATATGATGCATGTAGTGATTACATTTTTTTTAAAAAAGCACTGTGGTGTGAGACATTAGATATTTTATAGTCATGTTTAATAAAAAAAAAAAAGGTTAATATTAAAGAGGTATGTTTAAATTATTAGTAATGAAAAACATTTTGTAAAAAGTTAATTACAGCAATGACATGTTTTTTTTTTATACTGGACTTACACTTCATGTAGTTACCTTCAAAATCAAAAACAGATAAGCGTACTTTCCACTCTCCCAACATATCCAGCAAACGCCATCAAAAGTGTCACCAAGCAGTACCCCTTTCCTGTAATTGATTTGAAGATGATGTACTTGAAGGACAGTCAATAATGGCCATGCAGCTTTCACCAGGCCAGTGAGATGAGAAATGGCAAATCACACCACAGTGTGGTTTATGCCTACTTTCAACTAAATGTAATTCACCCTGGCTCTGAATCAGGTGTCCCTCATCAGGTTTTATCGATGTGGTTTACATCCTTCAGGAACGTACACTTGTCATACGAAAGCTAAGACGCTCCAGCCTTAAAGAGCTACACATAGTTATGCTCAAGCCATGCTAGATACTGTACTTTACATAGACTGTATAGTCTATGGTACTTTATAGTGTTGGTCTAAAGTTTTTCCTGTATTTTTTCATGTATTCCAAAATAATGCTGTTGCCATAAACAGCAGGCTAACAGGGTTTTAAGTTTCATAGATAAAGTATTCATTCATTTTAATGTCATCCCATTGGTAAACAAGCTTAAACAAAAACAAAAAACAGTTTAACAAAACTCATATACATGCAGTAAGTGGAAAAAGTAAACTATGGTCAGTGATGACCAAAAGGTGCCTTTCATATGATGTGGCAGGAGAAAATAATTATTAGGGTGTAAACCTTGCACTGCTCAGAACAAAGAAAGGTGTGTACTTTCCCTGCAAAGCATGTACATTCGCCACAAAACAGTACAGTCAACTTAAAGCACACACACTCACAAATAAACTGGTCTTGGACCACAGAATAACCTTCCAGTTCACATTTTGAAGTGCTTTTTTCCCCCTTGAGCTGAACTGTCAAAACAAATAAAAATTCAAGTCTTGCTTTAGACAGTCCCAAACACACTCACATCCACTGTTGGATATGCCACTGTATGTATACTTGCTCCTCACTACTTGATCTCTCAAATCCTCTGCCCCTCCGCTTATCTCTACAAGAACACTGCAATAAGCAGCTATTGTTTGTAAAGTGGTGTGTTGTTTGGAGATCAGCTGTTACTCCTAAAGTTATGTGGATAAGCCAGTAACCTTGCCTTGCAGCATCCTTCTCTGGCAGTCTGACAACACTACGTTCTAGCAGTGTTGCTCTATGACGTGTGGCCCCTGGATCTTGGACCATTATGCGATGCTACCCTTTAAAAGACACTGTACAAACAGATATATAATGAACTGGGGCGTGTTTCCCAAAACCATAGTTGCTAACATGTTAGCAACTTAGTTGGTTGGCAATGGGAAATTGCATTGCAACCAACAAAGTTGCTAACTTAGTTAGCAACTATGGTTTTGGGAAACGCGCCCCCTGAGTAGTTCTCAAAGCCGTACTTGCTCATTGGGGCAGATCATTCAGCATCACTATGAAACCACAGGTCAACCAGTTTTTTAGTGTTTCTGATCTCACGGTGCACTCCACGCCATACTAGTGTCTCAACAAGCTTCGCTGTGAGGCATTAAGAAATGTTGGGTTCACCAATTACATGTGCATGCTGTGAATTTCTCACAGCTTGTCCGATAAACAACAACAAAAACAGGGCTAAATAAATATTAGGCGAGTTAAAAATACGTCAGAGGACAAAACAGCTACAAACACTACATAGCATGAATTATAAAATGGTCCCAACTAGGTCAGGTCATATAATAACATGAAGTAGAGAAGAGCAAAATCTCCAACTGTAAGAACCGTTAATGTAAGGCAGGCTTTCTGCAACAATCAGAATTTTGCTAAATGTACAACAATGCACAGACTGAGAAAGCACACAATAGCATGCGTCAGTCTGTGACATGAGTCAGTCCTGTGTTTTGTGCAGTTCCTTATTCCATTACGTGCCCCGACACAAAGGGCTCGAGAACTGTGCAGAACGTTTCAGTTCAGTCTTAAAGTTGCGATGAGATTGCACTCCAGGCCGTAGATGTTAGGAATTAGATGTTACATGTCTCTGGCTGTCACAGACACAGCTGTGATGATAGTTGATGATGGTGATTCAGAGAAGCTCACAGGGACCGTACCATTACAGTCACTCTGTTTCTGGAACGATGCCTTTGCCTCTTTTTTTTTTAAAGAACAGTCTTGTCTCTGTATATGTGTAAGTGTATGCTGTGGTCTTGTCACTTGAAGAGGGACAAAGACAGGGAGAGAAAGTCTTTCTATACAGCACATGGTCCGGAATGATAGAATGATGGAATGATGAGCCAATGACGCTCTTGGTCGAGAATAACAGTATTATGTCTGCGATTGTGTGTTTCATGTGAATATGTGTGTGTGTGTGTGTGTGTGTGTGTGTGTGTGTGTGTGTGTGTGTGTGTGTGTGTGTGTGTGTTTCACATTAAGCAGTGAGCAGAGATGAAAACTGCCCGTGTCCACTGGACAGTAACTCCCGGTCTCACACAGGATGCTGGGGGACATGTTGGATACTTCATAGACAAAAAGTTCATGCATTTCCCTCATCATGTTAGCTAGTCATTCGCTTACATTTCGACACGGTAAAGGGTACCATGTAGGCCTATTACACGAAATGACCATGGCTCCACAGGCACTAAAAGGTATGTGTGAGTGTTTGAGTTAATATGGAGCTGCTGGGTAAATCATGTTGATCTGCTGTGCAGTACAGCTTTCTTTATGAGCGTGGAGACCTGCTTGCTAGCTTGCTTGTGTGTGTGTGTGTGTGTGTGTGTGTGTGTGTGTGTGTGTGTAAACCATTAAAATCCTCTGCTCAAATCAGCGCGTGTACAGCACAAATCAGCTGTAAGCACATGACCATGACCATGCGGACATGCTAGTTTGTGTGTGTATAATTAGCTAATTTGTATGTGTACCTCTGTGTTTGTGTATGTGTGTGTGTGTGTGTTCACATGATGCCATTGGTGAAGTACTGGAAGTTGTCATAGAGCTTGGTGGTGATGGAGCGCATGGACGCGTCCACCATCTGGTCGACCAGCACCTGGAGCTGCTCCTCAGTCAGGCTCATGTGGAAGCGCTCCTTCAGCTGCCGCACCGTGCTGGAGCCGTGGAAACACGGCAGCTGGGAACCTGCCCACGGGCAGAGAGAGAGAGAGAGACGAGAGAGACGAGAGAGGAGAACGGGGAGGAGAAGTTAACTTTGTAGGCTCTCAACGCTTTATTTTCCTTTTTTTTTAACTTGTTAGTCTTGTCCTAATTGTCCTAAGATACATACATATTCTATGCTCTCTCCTTCCCAAAGCCAGACACACATACGTTCATAGTCTACTAAACGCCATTCCACTAACTTTGCTATGTTTTACATATTTCTCTCTTTGTAAACTCTGTAAACAAATACTGTATTGGTCACCTTCATCCTTTTTGCTGAGACAGTATTTTTGCTTTCATCTGCTGCAGTTTTAACTATTCCTTTCGGCATAAGCCATTACATATGGCACATTATTCAAACTGAGCAGAGCTGAGCTTACTGCCGAACTGGCATGGCTACTTTTCCATTTTTTCCTCGTTGACTATGATATCTGGACTCAAACCCAAACATTTCCATGTCACAGGTATATCAGGTTACTTTTTCCAGTTTTTCAGTTTTCTAGGCCCATATGTCTGTTAGCGAGTTTCTTTGAGAAATGTTTCCTTGCAACAAAGTTGCTTTTGAAAACAAAACACCCGTTCTGTGACTGTATGTTTTCACATTGCCATCATCCCAGTTAGTGTGGCCTTAGTTATTTTGTGAATCACTCCGTCTTCTGCCTCAGGGTGCAATAGGCAGTTTCAGTTCCTGACACACTACAAACTATTTGTATTCAAAAGCACCAATGGTACAAATTTAAAAAAAAAAAAAAAACAACTGGAAGGCAAAACTTTAAAGGTCACCTGAGCAGCAACATGGATTGCAGCAATTACTGGAAAAATACACATGAGCTACCTGATATCTGACATTTCTCTTTTCAATCAGCTATCTGACAGAAAAGGGAACTCTGCAAGAAATCACCTGGATAAAAGAGGATGTGCGAGGGAACCAAATCAACTGAACCAAAAACCAAAAAGAAGTCCCTGATTTGGACAACTTCATCCCCATTTAAAGAGGAGGGCACAAAACAGAAATCAGTGAACTGGTCATGAAACGGAGTGTTGCACCTTGCTGCATAATCTTGGGTTACCAAGGTTGTTTGTGCGTGTTCGTGTGTGTGTGTATGCGCGCATGTTTGTGCATGTGTGTGTGTGTTTGTGCATGTGTGTGTGTGTTTGTGCGTGTGTGTGTGTGTTTGTGCATGTGTGTGTGTGCGTGCATGCGCGTGTTTGTGTCGCACCTTGCTGCATAATCTCCACGATCTGCACCACCTTCTCCATGTGTTTGCGTGCGGCGATCAAACCCTGCAGCATCAGCATCTTGTAGTAGTTGAACATGTCCCCGTCCAGTCCCCCCATCACCTATACAACAACAACAACAAATTTCACTGATGCTTCTACACTCAACACTGACATAAAGCATAGTTAATTCACCTAAAAAGCAATCAATACAAATAGATACATCTATCTTTAATATACTGTTAAGAGTTATGTCTGTGTAATACATTGTTTGTTTTTTACTTGTGAGGCTTTGAGTAGCTAGATTCACTTACGTCAACAAAATCGCTGGTGAGCTTGAACGCAGACGTCTCGAAGCCCAGGTTGCGCGGTGAGCTGGACAGGATGAAGCCGAAGTCGATGTGAATAATGTGGCCCTCCGAATCCAGGAGAATGTTCCCATTGTGTCTGTACAGTGAGATGGATGGGCATATAGATGGAGGAATGGACAGATGGAGAGATGGATAGAGAAACAGATAAAGGAGATGTAGAGTAAACAACAGAGGATACAAATGAGTGAATTTGCATGACCTAATTTCCCTATCAGTCCCAGAGCTCGTTCACACATAACACTCTCCACATCAGTCTATTACCTCCTCCAGTTTCAACAGAGATTGGGTGCTGGATAAAGAGCCCCCATTTACACCCTTTCATTTCCATCCCAAAGATCTTGCGAAACACACTCTTAAAACGAATGTGTTATCCCTATCTGGACACAGAGATGTGTTAAACAAACCACGCACGTTATGTTGTTTTCAACGCAAGTTGTGTTATTTTAAACACATTTTGTGTAACAAACAAAAAAAGGAAACAACACAAACTTGTGTTGTCCCTATCTGGACAAAGAGATGTGTTAAAAACAACGCAAGTTGTGTTGTTTTCAACACATTCATTTTAATAGTGAAGAGATGGAAAATATCTGACATTAGCATGTAAGCACCCTGGAGGTCAGAGATGGAAAATATCTGACATTAGCATATAAGCACCCTGGAGGTCAGAGATGGAAAATATCTGACATTAGCATGTAAGCACCCTGGAGGTCAAAACCATCGCCCTGGTGTTGCCAGAGCCTTGCTCTTGCAGTTCAGATACAGGTACACTGACAATAGAAGAGGGAGAATGAAGGCGAGAGAGAAATACATGGTGCTCCAGGCTGCAGCTCAGCTGTCTGACCTGACTTGTTTTTGACCTCACCTGTGTAACCTGGAGCAGGTTAACAGATGAGGCTATCGTATAAATTTCCCTCACAGGATCAAAAGAGTATATATACTTATCCACTTGTATCCAGCCTTTGACCTCATCTCCCCATGTTCTACCTGTCTGACCTCACCTGTCTGACCTCACCAGTCTTTCATCTTGCCTGTCCTTGTGCTCCCTGTTATTTTGCGCTCACCTATCTTTGACCTGGACCAGATAAGAGATGAGAATGTAGCAGGTGCTCCTCCTTTTCGCACTCACCTGTCTTTCACCTGGAGCAGGTAGCAAATGAGGCTGTAGCCGGCGCAGCTGCGGACAAAGTTCCTCTGTGCGGTCAGGAAGCCCTCGGTGGTGGGGCCGCCGTGCTCCTGCAGGAAGTAGTCCAGCAGGCTGAGCTGGCTCTGCTTGCGCACCTGGTGCAGCGACACGGCGTTCAGCACCGGCTCGATCATGCCGCTGTCACACGACACCACCAGGATCTTATAGGGCTTGATCCACAGAGGCACGCGCTCCTGCTCCCAGATGCTCTATACACACACACACACACACACACACACACAAGGGGACGAAAGGGAGAGAGAGAGAGAGAGAGAGAGAGAGAGAGAGAGAGACACAGATAGACAGACAGACAGAGAGAGAGACAGACACAGACAGACAGAGAGAGAGAGAGAGAAAATGAAGGAAAAAGAAAGAGTAAATATGCTGCTTTGCACGACAGACTCCAGAAATCAACACTTGAACATGAAGATAGAAGTGTACAACTGGAGTAAATGGAGTCAAATAAAGTAAGGTAACATTAACACGGCTGTCATTTTGCATCAACCAAATAAACCAGCAAAACAAACAAACATCAGCTGTATAGGTGTTACAGCAGAATTTGGTCATGCATGTACGGATGACATTGCAACAGTTTTTCGTACATGGATTATCAAACTTCGCTCTAGACTAAAACCATTTTTTTAGTGGAGATGTTCATTGATGTTTTCTTTTCGTCTAAGACTAGGATTAATCCATGTTCGTGTAACCAGTCCCAAAAGAGTTGAACAGACCACCAACTGTTTCTGGATCAGTCAGTGTGGCGTACCTGCAGCTGACTGAGCACCTGGTAGGCCAGAAGCTCCTGCCTCAGGTCATCTCCACACTTCACAATGACCGACAGCAGCCTCCAGTTGGGTAGACCGCCGTATGGTGAGCCTTCCCTAATCCGCCTAGAGAGAGGCACAGGAAGGTGATTTACCTGTTCACAAATCAGTGCTCAATAAACATGATCAAGTATCAAAAGAATACAGCGCTTGGGATCAAACCTGCCATAAATAATATCCGCTAAATACGGCCCTCAATAATATCCGCTAGATATCAGTAAGTTGCATCAAATATCACATTTTATCCCCCTGGAGACAAGAAATAGTATTTTCTGATTGGCTGACCTACACATGTGTGCCATCACACATGGCATCAATAAAATAATCAGCAAGAGATAATACTGGTCAATAAACATGGCATCAGTCCCTCCACCAGCAATATAACAAACCACAGCACATGACCCTTAAACAAGCCATCACTGATATGATGCACCAAGATGTAACAGCAATTATGATTTCAGATCTGATAATATGGATAGCTTTTTTTATGACTATGACACTCTGTGGTAAAACAGATAGAAAGCGCAGAGGTTGGGTTCACGGCCTGTGGAGATTCAGAGAAAGAGAGATGTACAGGCACAGGTAGATTCGGTCTTTCCCCCTCACCTCACTTTCTCCTCCCAGGGTTCCTTCAGTGCCACGGCTGACGGATCTTCCGGATCCCGCCGGAACGTTGTGGGGGTGTGTGCGAGGTTCTCAGACAGTCGTCGCCTAGGTACGAACACACACATACACAACACGCATGTCAATATGCTTTCATTTTTTAAACATTGTAATTTTGCTGGTCATATTACCACACATCCACACTGTTGGGCATTCATGTCACTGTTGATTTGGTTTTATGATACCTTGGTCACACTAAAGCGGATACTAAATTACACTAACGCTACCATATTAATCCCGGTCACAATAAGCATTTAGCACACCCGGTCAGACTAAGTCCATGAGGTTTGTAACGGACATCAAGCTCTAAATGTGTGGATGGTACCATTAAAACCACTGGAGCCAAATAAGGATCTACTTACAAAAACTTAACTTGTAGGCCTCAACTTAAGCCAAAACAATCAACAGGTTAATCATTACATTAACACAAATGCTAAAGTTGTTCTTATCTATTACAGAGCTCAGGAGTGCCTAAGAGACACCTTTGCCCAGAGTTTGCTCAGAGTTTGCTCAATACATTTCTGAGACAGCTGAACGACAGCTAGCGGAGATAGGACCATGGTAGTGAAAGTTTTAGATTTGCATCTAGACTTTCTTCATGCGGCATGCAATTCTTTTTCAAAAGATTTAATTGGTGGACTCCTGCGAGCAGTTGAAACAAAAGATTTTCAATGATTGACTCATGAGTCACAAGTTTTTGGGTTTGGCCGCAGTGATTGCCAGAACATAAGGACCAATTAAATCAAGTGATAGAATTTGGGTGGGTTTAAATACATGCTGCACAGTGTATGCAAATCCGGAACTTTCATTCTCGTGGCGTGTAAGTGCAGCTTACCGGATGTCTCCGGCGGCGATGAACACAGGCTCCTTGCTCTCTGTGCTGGTGATGCTGTCCACAGAGAACTGGGACAGGTTGTCACAGCTGCTGGTGTGGACTTCTGGGAGCTGCGGAGGAAAATTCCAGAACAGGAGAGCATCATGAGTGACATCCTGACTCTCCAGGCCCCGTTTCCAACCTTTACAAACAGCTTATGCTGATTGATGTTGATAATTGGTTGATGATTGGGCAGCCGTGGCCCACTGGTTAGCACTCTGGACTTGTAACCGGAGGGTTGCAGGTTCGAGCCCCGACCAGTGGGCCGCGGCTGAAGTAAGAGCACAAGAGCAAGGCACTTAACCCCTCACTGCTCCCCGAGCGCCGCCGTTGTAGCAGGCAGCTCACTGCGCCGGGATTAGTGTGTGCTTCACCTCACTGTGTTTCACTGCTGTTTGTGTTTCACTAATTCACCGATTGGGTTAAATGCAGAGACCAAATTTCCCTCACGGGATCAAAAAAGTATATATACTTACATACTATACTTACATACTTAATGATGCTAGCTTGTTATTGTGCTTACAGACTCTAGCTTGCCCCTCCCGAGGGACTACCATGGAAATAAGCCAAGCCACTCTCACACTCACACTCAAATAAGCCATAGGGTTTTATTGTGACATCATGACTATTTTTGTTTTAATGTATGTTACAATGCTTTATCGGGTTTTAAAACGTCAAAAAAAGCAATCTATCAATCAACAGCAGAAAATAGTGAATGCATTTTGGTTCTGCAGCAGTGGATGTGCACATTTTCTTGACAAGAAAATGAAATTGACAAGAAGTTCTTATCTGAGCATGGCAATAAGGTCATCATTAAAACATATTTTTTCCCACATGTAGTATCTGAATTGAGTCTAATATCTACAGGCTTTTTGAGTATGAATTTCAACAGTTCACCTGTACAGCTTACAGGTCAACAGGAAATCAGCGATGACCTACTTCCACTTGTAGTTGCCCTATGTCATCCACAGCCCATGCCTCGTCGTCGTTGTCGTAGTTGGACACCGTGGTAACGACTCCTACGCCCGATCGCCCCTCGGCCGCCACTCCGCAGTCGGGGAGGTTCTCCGTGGAGCATGTGCTGCGAACCCGTGTCTCCGGGATACGAACGGGAATCAAGGATGTCTCGAAGCTCTCACACTCAAGCACCTCCACATTTATGAGATATGGAGCCTGGAAGGAAAGACACACACACACACACACACACACACACACACACACACACACACACACACACATAAACACACATACTTAAGCAAAATGATTAACAGTGGAGATAATTTCAGAATGCATCCCTTAGTGCCCATGTGCAGGAAACAGTTATCATACAATCTACCAAAGCAAAGACAGTTTTAAAAAAAGGAATGCCGTTTCTGTGGTCAGGTGACAGACTGAAGATAATGTATGTGAGAGACTCATTGTCCCAGGAAATAGTGAACAGAGGCTTTCTCTGAGTGGTCCTTGATCTGAAAATAATCCATATTCCCATTCCAGTGCACTCACTGGTACATGTGTTTATTTTAGGGTTAATCCTGTTAATTTTGGGCTTATCCTGTGTGCCATTCAATGTTTGTTTGCGTGCGTGTGTGTGTGTGTGTGTATGCGCTTGCAGAATCTTGACCGTAATATAACTTAAAGTTAAACAGAGACAGAGACTCAGGCAAGATGAATTGTGTCTGTGTCTGTGTCTGTGTCTGTCTCTGTGTCTCTGTGTCTCTGTCTCTGTGTCTCTGTCTCTGTGTCTCTGTCTCTGTCTCTGTCTCTGTCTCTGTGTCTCTGTCTCTGTGTCTCTGTCTGTGTCTCTGTGTTTTACCTTGTCTTTGGAGTTGAGCACGACGGCCTGGGTGTGCGGGATGCGCACCACGTGATGGTGGAAGTTGGCCGTGGGCAGCCAGAAGCGCGCGGGCAGCTTGTGGTTAAGCAGCAACAGCTCCGAGATGAGCTGCTGCGTCTTCTGCTCCTTGGTGGGCAGGGTGGCGAGCCGCTTCCCAATCACCATCAGCGACTTGATGAACTCCTTCTGGGGGGTCAGGCGAACCGGCTGAACAGGGAGGGCAGAGGGACAAACAGAACACGGTCACAACTTTGTGATACTTTCACAGAAGAGGAGTACTGGAAAAAGAAAGGAAGAAAGAAAGAAAGAAAGAAAGAAAGTGAGAGAAAGAAAAAGAAGGTATATAATAATAGAGGTGTAGGGAAAAGGAGAGGGATAGCACTCTGTTTTGGACATGTAGGCCTTACTACTGCACTTCAATTATTAAAACAATGTTTTGCTCATTCTAAGTATAGGCCCTTAAAATTAAACAAATGTGACAGTTTGGAACGTATTCTAAAGGTAACAACTAACAGAACCCCTCTCTTTCTGTGAAGCAGAAACACTTCAGCATGTTTTTTTTCTGGCAGTATAAGCATATCTGGCTCACACAATACATAGCTGACATTTACAGGTGGACTGGAATATTTCCTTTCTGTGGTTACAATGGTAGCTGAACCATAATCGAACCACAATGAGGAACAATGTGAACAAAAGACCAGTCAAAAGGCTAACAGATAAGTTAGTTCTGTTACCAGGCAACTGAGTTTATTTGTGGAAGAAGCGGTCACGGTAGCGAAGCTCTGCTAAGCACACACACATTGCTAGCTAGCTCGCGAGCACAAATAAATGCCATAAATGAAAAAGTGCCAAGCTGGCAATGCCAGGCCGCTTAACTGGCCCTCGGCCAGGCATGGGCTCTCTAAAGCTGGCAGCCCTGGCAAATGTTGCTGGACGGGCAGGAGATGAAAGGCAGAAGGAGCACCATGACACTCACTCACTTTAGCACCTCACCAGTCCCGGCCCTGTCACTACAAACGTCTTATGCTTGATCACCCTCAAGCACATTGGACTTTCTTAATTTAACTTATATAGTGTATTTAGTATTTAGTTAGTTTTCTTATCTTTCACTGTCTTTAATGTACAGTGGAGTTTAGTTATATGTTTATACTTATGTTTACCATTTCTGCTGTAAGTGCATGTTGTGTGTGATGTCTGTATGCTACTGAGACCCTTGAATTTCCCCTTGAGGATCAATAAAGTATCTATCTATCTATCTATCTATCTATCTAGGAGGGCTACCAGTTACCACCGGCTTGCTGACTACCGCAGAGGGCATTTTAGGGGACTTCTGCACAAGTCAACACAGCAGGGACCAGACCACATAGGGACCCGACGGAGACGCTTCACACTTTGTGAGATTCCTCTGTTGTGTAGCGATGCTTTACATTCATTCAGTGTAGTCAGCCTAAATACTGACAGAGGCATGCAGTGAATTCAACTGCAGTGATGCCAATGTTACACTTAAACGCCATTCAGCACTGCAAGAATGCACAGATGCTACAAATAACCTCCTTATTAACATTTTACAAAAGGCTATACATTACAATAGTGATACACTATTAATGAAAAGGCCTAACTAGAACATGTACTATATATGTAAGTATAACATACAGTATACAGCATATAGGCTACCCTATACAGTTACTGTAAGGTACAGTATCTCTGTTGCTGTATGATTTTGGTTATTGCCAGCACATAATAGGCCAATACGGAGTAGTCATCTCTAAATAAGGAGACAGGAGAGGGAGAAGGAGACAGAAAAACATGAGCAGATGGCAGACCTAATAGGTGCCGAGAAAAACAACAAAAAAAGCAATATTTCTGGCTAAGAGAGAGCTCACGTAGAGCACTGACATCACACGATCACGATGAGCAGATCAGATAAATGGGACAGCAGACAGAATGGCAAAAACACTCTCACACACACACACACACACACACACACACACAGTAAGCTGTGAGATCAAGACAAAAGCAGATGGGTTAAGGAATTCAGCCAAACAGACAGACACACTCTCCATCCGGAATGGATCTAGACTAGAGGTCATTACACGCACTAAACACACACAGCAGCACTACAAAAGGGAATCTTAGGGAATGGTACTGTATCCTTTCTAAAGAAGAAATGCAGTGTAGTAAGGTTGCTCATAATAAACATGCACAGGACGGGAGAGAAGAGCTCCTGACACTCAGACCGAGTTGCTTCATAACCAAGAGGCTTGCGAAAGTAATCTTTTCCTGATACTAGGCTAATCTTAGTATGAATGGCACACCCTGGTTCAAGAGAAGCAAACTGTAAGCAACCTACAGTATGCTCCACATAGGAGTTAAGAAGTCAAGTCAAAAGCTTAGTACGAATCATCATGATTAGCCTAAGCTGCATTGAATATGTATTGAAGCGACCTAGCCTACTTTTTATTGCGCTGGTATTCATAGCCAAACTATCCAAAACCTATTAAACGGTTTCCTTAAAGACAAGCAAGGGGAAAAAAAAATATTTTCCAGAAAGTAAATACCTGGGGGTTAGACTCAGCCTGTGTCTCTCTACTTTATTGTGTTGAAGCCAGTTTGGATAAAACCATCTGCTAGTAGGCCTAAACATAAACACCATACTACCACCAGTAAACCATACTACAATCAGTACTTTTAACAAAGAAAGCACAAGCTACTAAGACCAAGAACTAAGAACGAAGAACTATATCTGACATGTCCACAAATTAGATTTTCTTACACCAACTATTTTTCAAGACAATACAGTCTAGATTTAAATCATATGAAGAATGGTGGTCATTTGGTTCTTTATTTTAAAATCACGATTTTCATGATTTTCACCATTTCGAGCCAGACTCACCTCCTCCAGGCTGCCGTCCACTTTGGGATTACTGCCACTTCTCTTCATTCCACCCCTGACCCCAACGGGCCCGGCAGCGTCCGATTTGGACCTCTGGTGCCGGTGAGCCCTGACCGGCGACAGGTACCTCTCAGACGGGCTTCCGGGGGCTGAATCGACGCCCTCGCCGCCCGCCGTCTGCTGCAGCAGGTTGGAGAGGATGTGCTTGCGGAACTTGTTGCCGCGCGAGTGGTGCTGCCGGGAGATGTGCATGTCGGACGAGTAGGCGCCCAGCAGCCAGGCGCACTCCAACGAGAAGGCCACGCTCTGGGTGCAGCGCTGCAGCAGGTACGGCCGGATGGCCTCGGCCAGCTCCTCGTCCATGTGCACGTACATGCTGAGCAGCTGCGGCAGGTGGAAGTCCACGTCCGACTCGGGGAAGCTGAAGAGGCGGTTGCCGATGTAGGCCTGCACGCCGGGCTCCTTGGACTTGTAGAGGTACGCGATGGCCATGGAGACGTCGAAGAGTTTGGACTCGAAGAGACGCAGTAGCCAGGACTGCTTAGATGTGGAGGAGGAAGAGGAGGAGGAGGTA
Source organism: Alosa alosa (assembly GCF_017589495.1). Classification (NCBI taxonomy): domain Eukaryota; kingdom Metazoa; phylum Chordata; class Actinopteri; order Clupeiformes; family Clupeidae; genus Alosa; species Alosa alosa. The sequence continues at coordinate 13,850,079 of NC_063208.1, forward strand.
GATAATGATGATGATGCTGACACTGGTGGTAGTGGTGACGATGGTAACGATGATGACAGTGATGACACACTCTCACTTTCACTCATTGCTGATGGAGAATCTGAGGAGTCGCCACCTGTCTCTTCCGCTGGCACCTCTTCCTTCTCATCCCACCCTCCCACCACCCCCGCTTCGTCCTCCTCTTGAATTGTCCCTCTGTCCACCACCTCAAGGTGGACTGACCCATTGTCTGTGCCACAGGGGGAGGTGGGAAGAGGGCTGTGTTGATTGTCACCCTCTCCCTGGCTGGGCGTCCCCACACCTCTGAGTTTCTCCAGCACCTCCTGGCACGCCCTCTGGGCCACCGTAGGGTCGATGATGAGATCTGGCACAGGCTCCGTCTCCAGGGAGATTGCGTCAGAACTACACCCACTCTCGCTGCTTGGGCCCAGGCTAGACAGGCTGGAGGCCAGGGGGTGGCGGTGGTGGGGGGAGCATCCTGGCGAGGAGGAGCAGGAGGAAGATGATGAGGAAGAAGGGCAAGAGGAGGCGCAGGAGGCGGAGGAGGGTGAGGACGGACAGGAGAACAAGGAGGTGGAGGAGGAGAGAGTCTGATGGAACTGCAGCTCCTCCACCCGAACAGGTGGCACAGCCATGTGGATATCAGCCATACCAGCCTGGAGAGAGGGCGAAAAAGAGGGAGGGAGAGAGAGAAGAGAGGGAGAAATGGAGGGGTAGAGAGAGAGAGAGAAAGTAAGGAGTGTGGTGAGTGTTAGAGAGAGGAGCAAGAGATGAAGACAGATTGATAAACAGGGGGAAGTGGGAGAGAGAGGGAAGGAAGGAGAGAGGCATGAGAACAGGAAAAGAAAGGAAGAGACAGACAGAGAGAGAAAAGTGGGAGAGAAAGTGAGTTTGTGAGACAAATAGAAAGGAGTTAGGTGTCATTGGTTTGTTTTTTCTGTGACGGATCAGGCCTTGATCTGAGCGAGAGCGACATATCGGCACGTCATGAATATCATTAGAATTCAGAATGAATGCTAGGTGGACGATAAAATAGCACAAAAGGGTTTGGCTGTCCTTGGTATAAATGCTGCTAGCTCTTTCCCACTTACAATCCCCATTCACTGTTCCCCTTTAAACTCTTTCCCTCTTTCAAGGAACTGAGAAGAGAAAATCTGCATAATCACCAAGAGCCATGCGTTTGTGTGTGTGTGTGTGTGTGTGTGTGTGTGTGTGTTTGTGATGATGATGATGATGATGATGCTGCTGACAAACTGGTTTGTTTGGCTGTCAGATTCGCCTACACGTGTGTTTCCACTGTGTGCTTACATCATAGGTCTAATTATAATCCCAAGTGAGGCAGGCAGCAATTGTGTTGATAATGAAAAGAATTATTATTGTCTAGGCTAAAGTTGAGAAGATTTTGTAAGATAAAAGCACGAGTAGGTGGCTCAGTTTTTTTCTTTATAACAATGCAAAGCATTCTTGTTTCTACAGGAAATGACTAGTAACTGCCAACTGCCAACACCTGTATTTTGGGGGTTATAAGGAACTGTTTTGCTTTTTTCCTGTAAAGTCAAACATGAAATCTAGAGTTCCTGAAAGGAGGAATTATCAATTTCACAGAAAACGAATTATATACTCATATCAATACATCCATGTGCTAGTGTTATCCCTTCATCAAAAGCTAAACCATATTTTTTTTAGCATCTGATTAAAAAAAAAAGGATGTGGAACAGAAACCGTGTCTTCGTGCACTGTGATATACAGAGGCACTGTGTGAAAGAGGAGTCCGTGAGTGACACGTGTGATAGGGCACTATCGGTCAAATCCAGATTCGCAAACATAACATTCCGGTGAGTGATTCAGTTTCCGGAAATCACGAAGCCCCCTATGCCAACTCGCTGCATCCCCCGCATGAATCACAGCGGAATGTGGGCGGGGGACTAATTGTTGTCCCTTGATGTAGTTAGCGTTGGTGCTTTTGACAAAAAACACACTACACTATCACTAGTGAGGAAGATGCACATCGAAGTGTAACCACATAAAAAACAACGTGAAGCAACATACAACGTTAACGTTAGCTAACTGTTGACGGCCTTTCTACAATGCCGAGGTTGTTCTCAATCACAGCAGGTTGTCATCAATCTACATAGGTGACAGCTGTAACGTTTAATGTAAACGACGATCGAAACCTGCTACACAAGTGTAGATATGCCTCTTAACAGTTCCCTAACCGAGAACTTGAAAGCTGCCTGACATGAAAGAAATCCAGTGTACACGTAGCAAAGGACGAGTTGCTAACCAATAGCTAGCCATTCAAAACATCACAACATAGGCATAATGCCAGTCAGCAGAAAACATTACAGTAACAAAAGATATTCCATCCCCGCCAAATCATAATCTACACCAGGCATCTTGCTTGCTGGTTAGTTCTACTGCTCAACTGTAACTGGTCCATGCTTTTTTACTGTTAACCAAGATATCATATCTGCAGTGGTCATATGCTAATATGCTAACTCGCTGTCGATGGCACAACTGTGATAAAAGACAAAAAATCTGGGCAATTTACAAAAACGTATACATTAACAGAATCGCAATCCTTATAATCACAACGGTATTCTACTTACCCGCTCGATCAGACTGAGAGTGTGTTTATCTCCAAGTGTTAAGCGGCATTTGGCAAAGAATGCTTCCAAGCTCGACTCTCCTCTGAACGCAGTAGGGCTTCCACTCCCCGAATCTGCCTTGTATTAAAAAGTAGGCTAGTCTATGCGTCTGCGATGACGACAGTTATCAGTGGGCGAGGTGAACACTTGAGCCTACCAGTGTTTTTTTTTTTTTTTTTTTCACACCCGCGGCCGCTCCCACCGATTTGGGTGTTTTGCTTGTTCCTATCCGTTCAATTCAATGTGCTTTGGCATGAAAATATTGTAGGCCTACAATACATGATTACCGGTAAATTAAATTATTAAAGAAAAGTATAAAAAAGAAGGAATAACTTCCCAAACAATGAAAGAAATGGATGAAAGGCAAAAACAAACACATCAACATCTTTTGTGGCATGCCGATACATATTTTGCTGTTACAGTTTCTTACCTAGATGTATTATAGTTTTCCCTTCATTTGTTTGTTCTGTAAACTCTGGGCAGATATTACTTAGGCCTACTTTTGTATTAAATTCAATCTGAGGTCTGTATAATGACTGCACTCAGTGAGGAAATAGAGGTCTGTTTCAACAACAGTGGGAACAGTGGGGGGAAACGCCCCCTAAAGGATTATGTGACATTACTGTGAAACAAAAGCTAAATATGTATAAATAGAAGGGGGAGTGTTTTACCCCAGGGGAGCGTTTTCTATTTCTATAGCCTAGGCCTAATAGTTCTATAGTAGTGTAGCCTAATACTATTCTATGATATTCTGTAATATCTTTATAATATCCTTGCCCTGCCCTCTGTGTTCCTATCATACAGTCTTAAAGTACTTCTATATTATATCCCAAACCCCCCTCATACCCTCTCCCCTTTCACTTTTAAACAAGGTCTTATTCCCTTTTTTCAAGTATTTCCCCCTGAGGTGACTCCACATGTTTTTTAGAACACACCTAGAAATTCAAAAGCTAAGATATGATGTAAAGACTTGAAAGAATAATATTTTAAACAAAACCAGTTTATAAATTGTATTCTAGAAACCCACTACTGTTGGATTTCACCTGCTGGCAAACTGGTAGCTCTACTTCCTTGTGCAAGCAACACAGCCCTGATTTGTTTTGCATTATGAGCTGATGGTGGAAGACAACTACACATGCAACAACTTCTTACAGTGTACAGACACAGAGTCATTTTGTCCCAGTGAATTCTCTAACTTCCTTTATTGACAGATTATCATACAAGACACCATGAAGGGTGTACAACAATTTTAAAGACATTTGAAGATATTTACTAAAATAGTGAAACTATTCAATACTGTTGCTAATCCAACGATATAGGAGCAGGTTTTATAAAGAAATTAGTACATTTGGTATGGCAGGAATTTAACTGTATCAACTATCACAAAATTATCACAAACATCCTCTTCCTGTCATCTCATGTTCATGTGTACATTTCTTCATTCAGGCAATTAAATTCAAACTCAAAAATAGAGGGACAGCGAGAGAGAGAGAGAGAGAGAGAGAGAGAGAGAGCATCATGACACTGAATTTCTACCTCATTTCTACACATCTGATCTCACATTGCTCTGTGTTCAGTTTCTTGTTTTGCTTCAAAGTGGCTTCCACCCCCAGATACACACCTTCCTCTTTTCCCTCGCCTCAGGTCACTTTCTCCCAAAGCGGAACCCAAAGCCTCCCTTCTCTCTGTTAAAAGCTTGCAATCCTCCAGCAATGGAGTGCAGCGCTTCATTCTTCCTCTCCCCCACCTCCTCGCCCCCATTCTGGAAATGCAGGGCGTTCATTGACCCGTCGGGAAGCGTGCCCAGTGGTCGTCTCCCAAAGTCCTCGCCCAAGTCCCTCCGTTCGTTACGCTGTCCCCAGCTCCTCTCCATCTCCTCTCTCAGGCCCAGGTGCACCACCTCGGGAACCAGCTCACGGATCAGCCCCCAGGGCTGGAAGACTGCCGACGGGTCCATCCCTGGAGGATCCAGGGCAGCCTGGAGCTGCTGCAGGGTGGCATCCCAGTTAGGATCCTCCAAGCTGGGAAGCAGGGGAATGGGATGTGGGAAGGCATCTCCGCTGGAGGTGAGGACCAGCAGAACCACAGAGAGTAGAGCTGGGGCCAGTAGTGACGAACACAGATGGAAAGACACTTTCATCTGGTGAGAAAATTAGAGAGATTTGCGTGAGAGATATAGTGTGAAATAAATGGTCACAAACATGCACTTGGAATGGTCCCTCACAAACATTTGGAAATGCACTGTCTTGAGATTTAGCTGTTTAGGGGAACAAACATGTTACTACAACTGAAAACAAATCTTTCTAACAGAGAATTACAGACCAAGAAGCTTCAATTAAGAAGAGAAACCATAAAAAATGAAATCAAACTTAGATTACCTTGCTGAAGGGAAGTGAATCTGTCCTTGGGTTTTTTGGTAAACTTTTTAAAACCCAACTCAGTGTCCTAGGTCAGGGATATAAAGCCTCAGCACCTTGGCCTGTGATTGGCTTCCCTATTTCTTGACGCACAAGGATGACATGACAACGTCGTCCACATTCTTACAACTTGGAGACATAGCCTGCTTAAATGGCTGATCCAGAAGTAACCAATTATCAGCTATTGTGGCATCGTTCATTCATTATTCCTTGACAAACTCTGATTATCCAACCAAGCCATTGTTCTTCTTTTGCTCCTTGCCAGGAAGACAGCAAGTCACCTGGAAGAATTTCATTGAACCATTCCTGTAGGTACGCTGCAGTTGTTTGAGCTCATTAAGGTGATTTGCGTGATTGATGAATCTTATTGGCCTCCTAGCTCAATTATGTCATGAACGCGTAATTTCCTGTAAAGTTGTTAGCTAAGTAGGATAGTCTTTCCCATCAGGCATGTGAAAAGCACACTTGTTACAAAGCCTTGCACAACTAGTTTATATTTTTAGATTTTATATATGTAACTTTAGTACCCACACTCAGGTTTATAAGGGCCCTGAATTAAATCACAATGTACTATTATCTTGATTTAATGAATTTTCACCACATGCCATACTGTGCAGGTAAAAGTATTGTGCCTGGGTTTTAGTTTATATTACAAACTCTGCTTTCGCTTGGTCAGCTATTTCAACTCCTTGGTCAATCAATATTTCATTCCTCTCAACCAAATTATTTCATCTCCTGTCAGCCTCTATCCATTTAGGTCCCTCAGATCCAGCCAAGGCCTCGTTCATGTCCCACGGTCCCAGCTTAAGCAAAAAGGTGACAGAGCCTTTTCTGTTGCTGGCGCTCAGCTGTGGAACCAACTGCCACTTGACATTAGAAATGCCCCTTCAATCACATTATTCAAAATCAGGCTCAAAACACACCTTTGTACATTGGCCTTACCTGTGTTTTAATTGTCTAACCCTGTTATGTCTAATTAAACGTTGTCTGTTGATGTCGTCTTAGCTTAAATCATTGATCTGTATGTGTATTTATTTACTTCTCTATTTTACTTTATTTAATCTTATTTTTTTATTCTTTAGCTAATGCACTATGTACAGCACTTTGGTCAGTGCGAGCTGTGGTTAAATGTGCTCTAAAAATAAACTTTACTTACTTACTTACTTACCTTACCTACCCCAACCCCTGCATCCTTGTGAAGGGATCGATACAGGGCAAACAAGTATACCACATACCATTGAGTACAATGTTACAATGGATACATGCAGGGTTCGAGGGTGTTTTCACATAATTAGTCCCTTGCCTAATTATGTGAAATGCCATGATAAAAGTATCATGATACATGCCATGATAAAAGTATCACAATTTATTCATACAAACAGCATGAGTATTATACATACAGGAAAAACAAAAAAACAACACGTGGCCCCACAGTCTGACTGTGCTGATCAGTCAGCTCTGAGCAACCACATAATGAAGAACTCAGTACATTAAAAACATCCATTGTTCACACACACACAATTAATTTACAGCTTTAAAACTCCAAGAACATTATGTTAAAATAATAAAATGACTGTGTCTCTGACCATGCAGCCATAAGCAGTCCCTGCACTTGCATCTCTTTCCACCAGAGTAGTTGACTGTGGAATGGTTCTTGATTAGATCCGGCATGGTTCCGTTATTCTTTAAGTCCACTTTAGATCAGACAGGGCCAGAACAGAACCGGATTCTCTCCAGCCATTGTCAGCGGTATCCCCTACCAAAAGGTTGTACGAAGTTCCTTGAATGTGCCATCGCCAGGTTGGCAGCCGTCTTGCCTCAGAGTCTTTCCACTCCTCTGATGCGGCGTACCAGCTGCAGATCTCGGGGGAAGAGGGTCACTCGTTTGGCGTGGATGGCGCACAGGTTGGCATCGGAGAAGAGAAGCACCAGAAACGCTTCAGCTGCCTGTGGGGCCCAAGGAGAACATGAACCAGTAAAACGACACAAGGAGCAAGCATACCCAAAGTGCATGGCTCAACATTAAAGATGCCGTCCTTGTTTTTAAGAGGCGGTTGCAGCTCAAACTAGTCATTTCTGATTCTGTATGCTAATACTGGCTAGTCCCACCAAGGGGAGAACCAGAGTCTGTTCTGTGACCGGTCATTGACCAGTTTGAGCTACAACTTCTGGTGTTTTTTCCCCCTTATTTTTAAAAATGTGCTTTTTATCCTTGTCCTCGTAGGCACTTCGATTCAAATGTAATGCTTCTAACTAAACGCTCACTTTTGTTTTACATTTTAATGGATTTCTTTGTCAAACTTCCTCGGTCACCATTCAAATTCAACGGTTTATTTTCCCCCAAAAAGGACACACTGTGATATGAAAATTCCCGGATTTTTGATTGGGTCTAGTGCAGACTTTGTGTAGCAAACTTTTTTTTAAATTGAACAGCCATGCAACTTGCACTGAAACAAAGTACAGTGAACTGGGACAGAAAATCAGGACCACTCGTACCTCCTGAAGAGCCAGAAGAGCGTAGGCCTGCCACCTGAAGTCTTGTCGACTGAAACTCATGCAGATCTCCCTCACCTATCAAACAAGAGGGACACAAAACAGTGCCACAGCAATCAATCAGGTGCAGTAGTCACAAGACTGAACAGCATTACAGCATGCAGTGATACAAATGCAGATAGCAACAGCAATCTGTCAGTGTTCAGTACAGATGGGGCCTTCCCAAAGCGATTATCTATTAAACAGGGGTACAATTTGGTTATATATTTGGCTACACCATGCAGCAGACATGTAAAAGAGTGGGTTTAAGGATGAACACCTTACAAATGACTAAAATCAAATTGTGTATTAGTAGTTGCAGTGTTTCCCACAGAATTGAATTCTATTTGTGGTGGCAGGTTTACAGAATTAACTTGAATGCAACCGTAGCGCAGCGTGCTATGATGCTAACCAGATTTAAGCACATTTTAGTACAACCTGGACAAATCATTGTGTGGTGGTCAATGTAGATATTGTTGTGGGCCGCCACAAATAAGTAAATGTATGGGAAACACTGGTAGTTGTAAATAGTTTGCTAGCTTGTCTTTAGATTGATCCATATTTTTTTCAGAATCAATAATGAGAACGCCTGCCTACAAATCTGGCCTTTTTCAGTTTGTGTGTAAAATCTCTATTCTATTAAGTGTAGTGCCACACTGTGAGAACAAGAACAAAGCAAGTACCAGACGGGAGAAGGGTGCTTTGCGAAGCAGAAGGTTGGTGGATTTCTGATACTTCCGAATCTCCATCAGGGCTTTTGTGCCAGGTCGGAACCTCCTCTTCTTCCGAGGAGAGGCCTCTGTGAGGTAAGCAGAAAGGGAGCAGGGAGGAGTTAGTGTCTCTTGGCCAGAAGGGTATTCCAAGAATATAGCTCAGTATCAAACCCGGGTGGGATGATGCCGAGTTAGTAGTAAACTTCGTAATTGTAGAGCCCTACTTCTTCATATTCCTGGCAAATTAAAGAAGCAGCTCTTCTCTTTTTTCTTTCTCTTCTTTTTTGTCTCTTACTCAGTTAACTTACTTGGATTTTGCCATTTGGAACTCGGTACTTGGAATACCTCCTCTGAAGGTTTTAATGTAGACTAGAAGCAATTCGCAGAGCTAGGAGTGTGTAAGATTTTTAGGGATACTAACTGGTAATATCTATGGTTTAGGACGGACACACACCCACACAAATAAATAAATAACTGCCTTACCTGTTGGTCCGCTATCACGTCTAGTCCTTACAGTTGGTGCAGGGGCGGGGGGAGATCGCTTTTGGGGAGCAGCTCCCTTTCGTCGTCTTGGTGTCGTGGGACGCATTACGCATGCGAGTGTGACGCTTTGAGGTCCTGCAAAATCATAAACAGGGTCCTTGTAGGGCAGCCGTGGTCTACTGGTTAGCACTTCGGACTTGTAACTGGAGTGTTGCCGGTTCGAACCCTGACCAGTAGGCACGGCTGAAGTGCCCTTGAGCAAGGCACCTAACCCCTCACTGCTCCCCGAGCGCTGCTGTTGTTGCAGGCAGCTCACTGCACCGGGGTTAGTGTGTGCTTCACCTCACTGTGTGTTCACTGTGTGCTGAGTGTGTTTCACTAATTCACGGATTGGGATAAATGCAGAGACCAAATTTCCCTCACGGGATCAAAATAGTATATATACTTATACCTTATACTTATACCATATAAAAATGTGCAGCACGTTCCTGGGCCTGGACACATTCTATTAACTGTACTGGTGAAAAGTTACGCTTTTGTTTGTATGATACATTGGACTTTACCTAATTTTAAGGACAAGCCACATCAGTGTCTGATTACTGATGTGGAACTGACATACCCATCATACTGTAAGTCTACAAAGTCTACAAAATAAGTCTGAGTTTACATATCAGGTTTTAACACTGCATGGACTCATGTGTGCCTTTCCGGACCGTCCAAACATTTCCCAACCAGGACAAAAAAAACAACTATGTCAGGATGCTGTTCACTGATTACAGCTCTGCCTTTAACACTGTTGTACCATCAAAACTGGTGTTAAAGCTCAGAGACCTGGGTCTGAGCAGCAGACCCATATGCAGTTGGGTGCTGGACTTCTTGACCAACAGGCCCCAGTTAGTTAAAATAGGCAACAGGAAATCATCCATGCTGATCCTCAACACCGGCGTCCCACAACAGTCAACAGTTTTTGGTTCCTGGGCATACAGATCACCGACTCCCTCTCATGGTCCCTACACTCCACCTGTATTCTCAAGAAAGCACAGCAGAGGCTGTTCTTTCAAAGGAGGCTAAAGAGCTTTGGGATTAGAACAAAAACGCTGGTGAACTTTTATCGCTGCACTATTGAGAGCATCCTGACTGGATGCATCACAGTGTGGCTTGGGAACCGGTCTGCTCACAATCTCAAAGTGTTGTCAAGGACTGTCAGGACTGCATCCAAAATCATTGGGGCTGACCTCCCTCAGCTTCAAATGATCTACTCCACACGCTGTCAGAGGAGGGCTGAGTCCATCATCAAGGATGCCAGCCATCCAGCTCACTCCCTCTTCTCTCTGGTTCCCTCTGGCAAGCGCTACCGGAGCATTACCACCCACACCACACGATTCAGAGACAGTCTTTTTCCACAAGCTGTCAGAATCCTAAATGTACATGTCCATGAGGTTTTATTTATGATTATATATATATATATATATATATATATATATATATATATATATATATAGCTATATATGGCTGTATAATGTGTGCATGTATGGATAGTTTGGACTGTACAGTCCTTCTTCAACTCCCTTACTGCCCCCCTGTGTTTATTTACCCCTCCTTGCACTACTACTGCAACTGTGGCACAAGAATTTCGCTATATTGCAAAGTATATGCAACAATAAAACTTGAAACAAAAAGCTATAATTTAGTTTTCCAAATGAACTTGCAATGATTGCTTAACCTTGCCTTTAATGAAATTATTTGAACAGGGCTGTGTGTGTGTGTGTGTGGACTAGTTTTGAGCAAAGACAAAATAAAAATATCACTACAATCAAATCATGGAGTGCAGAATGCAAAGTTGCTGCACTAACGTTATGGACTGCCATTGAAGTTACAGTGATTGTCACAACCAGTCACTGGTCCTGTCAACAACAGTTGTAATGCTTGTAGTTTACGATATGGTTCATTCAGAAACACTGTCAGACAAAAAAAAACGTTTACCCTCGGAGAGCACAAACAGATGAATTATCGCTAACGTAGGCCTACATCAACGACAAAATCAAGTGATATCAATGCAGTGGACATAACGTTAACGTTAGTTTGAGTAAACGTTAACAAAACCTTGAATGATAACTGAGTATTGCTCAATTCGCAATCCAACGCCCGTAAGTAAGTTTGTCGGTTCTACTGGCTAACGTTAACGTTAATGCTAACCTTACCTACTTTGTAAAAGTATGTTAACTTAACGTTAACGTTACCCTTGTCTGGCCAAGCATGCATCCATGTCATGGATTTAAACTGCCAATGTAATGATCGGTAAAGCATCTGGTTACATTAAAATACTGCAATATTATGTGCATGATAATGACAGTAAACAACACAACATATCTGTCAATTCCCCTAAATCCCAAATCATCTGACATTTAACAGACATTAGAGTATTCTTACCAGTTTCATCAAGCACTCCAAAAGCACTCCGACACCAACTCTGCAAAGAATTCAAACAATGCTACGTGCAACTTTTGCTTTTCGTGTCCAATCAGAAGAGCACTTCATGAATGATGTATGTACGACACGCCTAGTCTGCTTGCTGATTGGATGGTTACTACAGAGTTCCATGTGGTTTGCACAACACTGGCGTAGGGTACTCAGGGTAAACTGAATAATTAAATGAATTTCTAATTTCTCATTGTTGAGTAAAATAAATTGCTTAGCCCACAAATATCTTGAAAATAACTTTAATTAATTATTTGTTTTTTGTATTTGTCAAGGCGTGAGTTGAAAGGGAAATTGTGACACCTAGCACCGATGTACCGTGCTGAGGACAGAAAACAAACCAACCGGTTTAAAAGAGCCCGTCTACAGAATTCTCTGATTCCACTATCAAAAAAGAAAGAAATTGCTCTGGCCATTCTCCATAGACAGTCAAAGGTAGTCTACGGCTAGAAGAATCAACACTCTGCTGCCACCTACTGCTGTGAATGACTCAAACAAATAGGCTACATAAAGCAAGCAGCCACACCCAGAGGGCCTACCTCGCTATCTCTTTGCAGACAAACTAAACAGACTCGATCAGCATTACAGAGCACAGTGCAACCAGGAAGCGCAACATATTTTTGAGTACAAAATAAATACTTTTAGTATTTTAGTGTATTATACCAATACAGTCAGTCAGTGATAGCATATGTCCACGAGTTGACACTTTGACTCTAACGTGCAATTTGGCCTTTTTGGCCAAAAAGCGTTTTAAAATGAGCAATTTTAGATACAGATGTTACAAATGTGCATTTTCACCAAGGCATGTCTATGTTTTTGATTGTTTGCAAATCACTAAACCCAATTTAAGTGACAAATCGACCCATTGACCCTGTTCTGGAAGCTTTGTGTGGAAATGCAAAATAAAAAAGACAGTGAAACTATCTTGGTTAGTTAGCACTACTTAAACATTATACAAAATATGAGCAGCACATTTAAAATTTTTAAAAGACTACACTCAGTCAATCTGAATCTCTCCTGCTCCTCCTGCACAGTGAAGTTTGTCGTCATTACATATTCAAGGATCATGCAAGGCACTTGTGAAAAATGCCATAATGTCTTGTTATTCATCCTCACATTACAGCATACTACTATACTTTGCTTATTCAAAGTGCAGTAAGCAAAAATAAATAAATAAACAGAAAAAAATGTGTTGTTTAAATTTAGCATTTTAGATCATTATTTTTCTGGATTGAGAATTTCTTGATAAATCATGTTTCTTCATAATCCCAAATCAACTGAGTTCTGCAATTTTCAATCTGCAATTTGATCTAGGCTGTTGTGTTGTTACTTTCTTTCTCACTGGAACCTTTTACCATTCTTAAAAAAGTGTTTTAGTAGGCCTATATAGAATATAATGTATTTCTTATTGCCCCAATAATGCTAATAGCAGATAGAAAATAATTGTCAGAAACAACTTCCTGCTGTGTTCCTCACAGAAAATCTTTAGTTTTAACTGAGTGTTACTAAATTAGAGCTACTAAATCCTTAACAATTTAATCAATAATAATAATAATAAACAAACAATAAAGCTGTTCATAACGAATACTCTCGTTGGGCCCTTGAGATGAGGTGCACTTAAAAGGACTGCTACTTGAATTGACCCAAAAGCAGGACAACACACCAAGAGTAGCTTTACTGACTTTAGTTACAGAGTGCAGCGCAGGAATCTTACAACAATGACACAGAAGGAACATAACGAAACTAGGGGTTTATATACACAGGGATTTAACAAGGCTCAGGTGGACAAGGAACAAGGTAAAACAAGACAGGTGGAAACCATAATTAACAGACTAACGCGGATCAGGTGAGGGGCGGAGACACGGGCACAGGGAACAGAAACACATGGCAAAACAAACAAAGAAACACATGGAACAGGACACAGGAAGTAAACAAGAGATGAAGACATAATGGGGATAAACGGGGAAAACAAAACACGACAGGACCCTTACAGTAAGGATGCAAGCAGTTTGCAAACATGACCAAGTACTGAAACTGCTCTTCTGTCTGTGACTGAAGCATTGCGAGTAGCTAGGTCCTCTGTTCAGTCATCAGAAGTAATTCTACTAGATTTATCTGCAGCCTTTGATACTGTTAACCATGACATTCTCCTATCTACACTATCTGAACTGGGAATTTCTGGGAAAGCTCTTGACTGGTTTGAATCTTGGGGCGTTCTTTCAATGTGTCTTGATCAAAGTCTCATGTCCTCACCACAGGTGTACCTCAGGGATCAGTATTAGGGCCCCTGCTTTTCTCTATTCACACCATTTCCTTATGTAAGACCATTAGCTCTCATGGATTTAATTATCACTGTGGACGACACTCAACTTTCAATCTTTCTCACCTGATGACACTAGCGTTTCACATCGGATTGATGCCTTAAGTAATCTTTGCTGTATGTCCATCGCAAGTGTTGATATCGCGATAATGATAGATTTTAGATATATCGTGCAGCCCTAGTCTGATCAACATCTTCTTCCTTGTATCCTTGTATCTTAATTTGTCTCCTGTTAAATTTTAAGTTTTATATTGTTTTGTATTTGTGTGTCACTTTGGATAAAAGCGTAACCATAACCATAACCATATTCCAAGTAGCACAAACAATACTATAGATAGACTGTATCAGAGAATGTCTGCAATACAGCCTCCTACCAACAGAGGGTGCAGCCTAGTCACGCAGATAATTTTTAAACCACTTTAAAAGATTCACAGCCATTATTTTTTAAGATTAGGAAATATTTACCTTTAAAATAATTAACATTAATTGAATATAGGACATTCAGTATCAACATATTGTGATAACAGCCCACGTATGACATCATTGTTTACTAGGCCTTCCCACAGGAAGTGGATCTGGTGAAAACAAGGTTGCGTTGCGTAGACTCATCCAACACGGAGATCGAAAACTCAGCAGAGCGCAGAAGTGGAGACAAGTGCAGATCAACCTGTCGTTCGCAGCGATGTACTGAGCAGTTCATGGTTTATGCCTGACTTGCAGCAGGGAGTCACAGATGTAATCATCATATGTTTCACTTTTTGGCCAAATATGGTGAGTCTAAACGATTGGCAGTATAATCAAGTTACTGCTAGATTGCCACCGTTAGCATGTTAGATGCTAGCTGGCTGACACCCGACCTGCAGCTGCACTCAATGGCATCAAGTCATTTGCTAACGGGTTGGAGACTATGGTTGGAGATGGTAAACATCAGTAGCCATGTCATATTCTTTAGTGGAGGTATTCGTTTCTGACTCAAGTTTGATATCCATAAATGAAAAGAAAAAGAGATTTTAAAAAGGATATTATGTCTTAAAATAACGGGTTTACAAACTTAGCCAGCTAATGTCAGTCTTCCAAAGTCAACTCCAAGCTCGCATTTTACAAAGCTAATGAAAATTAGCATTTTGTATAGCTCTTCACTTTGTTGTTCAGTGTTTATTAGTATTGGATGACTTATGATCGTAGTCTCAAGATCCGAAAGTGTGCAGCTCTAAGTAAGCACTATGACATTAGGAAGATTTTCAAAGTAGTGTTTTTGTGTGTTAATGGTCGGTGAAGTCGTTTGGCTTAAGACTAATCAAATTGTTGATATTGGTTTGTTTCAGATCCTTTGAAGAAAACTGTCATCATGCAGTGGTAGCCAAGCCAACAGCTTTTTAGTCTCAGGAAAACACACTATTCATGTTGAAACTTAGCCAAGTTCGACTGTTGCTGGCGCGGATATTTTTCTCCACACGCAGTTGAAATAGCTTAATCATTGTCCGGGCCATGTTAGGTCACTATGCCTTGCAAAGCAAAGCACAAAGGCAAAACAAGCACTGGTCTGTGTAAAATTGGCCTCTGTATGTGCTTCGTCAAAGACACGTTGTTTTACACTAACGAAGGTCTCTGTTAATATTAATGATAAATAACTGAATCTATTTATTTGTCGCCACTTTAGGTGTATAGGGATTTAACAACAATGAAAGAGATTTTGTGAACTCTGTATCTTAGAAGTATCTAGTAGGTGTCGTTATAAACTCGCAACAACTAGTCTTTTGAGCTGCACTGATCCACTGGCCATCTTAATAACTTAATGCATCTGTAATCCAAACCTTGAGATGTGTATTCACATGTGGGGGAAAAAATGCTGAAGTGGGTGAGCAGTCATTTGCTTGTCAGAGGAGACAGCCATTTGCATCTCTATAGCTTGTGAGTGTTGTAGAAGATAAAAAGACATTTTTAAAAATGTGGTGACGTCTAAATGAGCTGTCCATTCTTTTTTTCAAACTGAAGCTAATTCCTATTCTCAGGGGGTCTTAAAGTTCAAGGTTTTGGTGTTAAGATTAAAAGGGTTTTGAGAATTAAAAAAATACATTGGCCTTATTGATTTCATCTGAAGAGCTTCACCAAACCCTTCCACAATGACCGAATCTAGTTCAGAAAAAGTTTTAGGGGATGCCCTGAGTGTAGGTAAAGAAGACCAGCCGGTGAAGTCCGAAGTTTCCAGTGTTGTGGTGGGTCAGAATCAGAAAGACTTGAAAGTTGGGGACACAGAAGAAGCAAACCAAAGAGGACAGGATGTGTACCCCCTGGATGAAGACCCGCCTTCAGTGGAAACCCCACCAGTGCGCTCTGGAGACCTCTTGGATCTGGACGCAAAACCAACAGAGCGTGCTACTGCCCCTGCTCCACTGGAGAACGGCCAGGCGGATGATGGCCTGTTGAACGTGACGCACGAGCAGCAGGTGGCCGGGGAGAGTTCAGAGGTCATCGTTGGCCAGAGTGATGAACAGAGCCAGTCCGGCGACACTGCCTCCTTCTCCATACCCAGTCTGGACTTCTCAGAGGGCAACAACGGCGTGTCCGTGTCCGTGGACGAGCCGCCGTCTTCGTCCTACTCGGCCCTGGGAGCGGACGCTGGGTCTCTGAGTGTGGAGGCTGCGTGCCTGGCTGAGGAGGCTTTGCCACCTGGGCCCTCCGGAGCAGCGGCGGCAGCGGCCACGGCTGGTGGGGTTTCCACTGAGACAGAGGTGCCGGCCATGCCGGCGTACTACTTTGTGAAGTGGATCACCTGGAAGGAGAAGAAGACGCCCATCATCACGCAGAGTGAGAACGGACCCTGCCCCCTACTGGCCATAATGAACATCCTGTTCCTGCGCTGGAAGGTAAGCAGAGCGTTTTCCATAGTACACAACTCCTAGAGCAGAGGTCTTCAACCTCTTTTTCGTCCGAGAGCTACTTTGACAAAATGGACATGGCCGATAGCTTTTATGTTAGTAGAAGCATGCCATGTATTCACATAGCTGACCTCCACCCAAAACCCGCTGAATATGATTTGTATGCTTTTTAAGGTTCTTTTCAACTCATTTACCTTCTCTTTTTGTAGACTGTGAATTTGATTTCATAGGAAACGTGTTTTCCAAGTGACTGGGTTATCAGATTTATGAACATCTTCCTCAAACCTTTTGGAGAGCTACTTAGAAACAGGTGGGGAGCTACCTGTTGAAGACCCCTGTCCTAGAGCCATCACAGCCAGTCGCACCACCACACTGTGGACTATGCCTAATTCACACTTATTCATTCTTAGATAATATGGATGTAGTAATTGATTGACAAGTAGACTGCAGTGTAATTTGCAGTGCCATTTCTGCTGACGGTAAGCTTATCTTTTTTCATCTCTGAAATGGCCAGATGTAGACATGGTCAGCTGAAGACGTGGACATGGTCAGCTGACAGCAATCATCAGCACTGAAAGGGGATTTAATCTTGTGAGAAGAACTTAAATATGCAGTTCAGAGGAGTTATCGCTACATTCTCTGGTATGCCTCATGGACTACCTTATGATGTCCTACTGTGATTGAACATGGGTCATATTCTGGTCAAAGTGACATGCTGTGTGATCTGATTTCTCTCAGTTGTCTGACAGATGTCACTGATGGCATTTCTGTTGGAATCGGTAGACCAATAGTTTGGTCAAACAAGCCCCCATAACATCTTTTACATGGTAAAATTCAGAGACAGCTCAGTCATTCCAGCCTCCTCACATTTACCGGTACAAAAAGCGGAGGTCTTATTACAGGCCAAATCATGTGTTTGGAAAAAAGTCTGGGATAAGTCTTTATTTGGGAAAAGGACAAGTACTCTGTTACGCTGGGGCACAAATGCTGCAGTCTGGCTCTCCAGGAAGAGGCTGAGACTGTGATGGGCTTAGTGGCTGGCTGAAGGTCAGCAGTGTTTTTGTTATGGAGATTATAGTGCCAGATGTGGCCAGGAGAAGTGCTGATCCTTCGGCAGCCAGTCAGAAAGTGTGTGTGTGTGTGTGTGTGTGTTTGTGAGAGTGAGATATCCTTCGGCAGGCAGAAAATAAAAAGGCCGAAGCGCCGGCGGGGTTAGCAGGCAAATACTGTCTGTCAGGATCAGCAACATGTGTGAAAGGATTGACTCCTGGTACCCTGGTGTTCACATTGCGCATTTGAGCTGATCAACATGGAATATTAGTTTTGTGATGCAGTTATGCGGAAAAGATAGAAAGAGACATCACAAAAGGATTACTAATATTTTTTTCTGATTAATTCCATTGCTCAGCTAGACTATACAAGGCCCTACTGAATTGGGGGAAATTGAGGTCATTACTCACTCTGACCACAGAGTGATAGGCAATGGTGGCTGCATACTCAGTAACCTATTTCACACTGCAAACATGATAAAACAAGTCTGTAGATCTTATATGAACTGTGGAATTCCTGTCAATCATTTCTAACTCTGTAGTAAGCTAACTCTAACTTTAACCTGACCCTAACAGAGAGCCGACAGTATTTTCACAATGCACGCTGTGCCTGTATTCTGTGTGTTTGTATAAATATTTGACATGTCCCAACCAAATAATGTGTGACCGGATATTGTCCAGAGCAAACACTCACACACCCGAGAGACCTCAAGCCACCAGACTTCACTTCTTGGCACTCTCTCTTTTCAAGTGATTCATTCACTTTTTGTGGTTTATATATAGCACATTATGCAATAGTCCATATACCATATGAAAACACAATATGACAGTCAACATGAAACAAAATAAACACAGTGATGAAAAATGGAAAGTGCTGACTTAAACCAGCCTATTCGTAGCCTAATTCCTATTGTAATGAGTTAAGTGCTGTCCTGCTGGGAGGATCGAGAGTATTTTTGTGTTTTGCTCTAGTTTCTTTTTTTTTTGGGAGATGAGTACATGCATAAGCCCCTGTCCTGATGGAGACTCTCGGAATGATTAGGCCTACCTAGTGGGTGACTTCATCGGAAGAATGACTTAGACTAACATTTAGTTCATCAATGTTTATCAGTCATTCTGGACTCTCTCTCTCTTTTAGTTACTGTGGTGGTTGCTCAGTTACACTTTCGGTGTAATCTTAAATGCACATATAATTTTTCATGTAAGCACATAACACAACAAGGGTGCTTTTGGGAATTGTGAGCTCTGATCGTGGACAGGTACTGAGGTATCGCTCTGAGATGTTGTGGCAGCGATGCTTTAAACTGATTGATGATTAAGCTGAGGAGATGTGAAACTGACCTAATCTGGTTTCTCCTTCCCCAGGCCAAGCTCCCCCCGCAGACTGAAGTCATCACCACAGAAGACCTGATGGCTCATCTGGGTAAGTTCTAAGATGTGTCTGGTGTATTGCATCATAAAAACAAGCTTGCTACATGAAATGGGAAATGCCACCCATTTTGCAGAATTGATGCTCAATTTTTTTCTTTGATCATATATGGTCAGTAGAATGATTCACCTGCTGGTCGCGCTAGCTCTCATCACTACAAGTAGGATATATGGGGGAAAGACACCAGATAACATGCTAGCCAGCTTTGATTAGTCACAGTGCCAACAGTGCTACTTGTAGAAAGCTTAATTGGTCTGGAGAAACATACCCTATTTTTCACAATTTCATTGTGGCGTCAGGATGCTTAAATACAGTCCTTTGTTTTTCCATTCCAGTCAGCTAACTCTGTCAAAACAAGAGTGCATCAAGCTTTCAGTAGATATCTTTAATTATGCAGGATTATCCAGGGATGTGGGCAAGGCCTGCCCTGAATATTTGCATTGATATGCATTTCCTTGCCACGTAAATGTCAGCATGTCTTAAAATATCGTCTGTAACCTTTAGTTGTGTTATAAATTGAATTGCCAATATCTTTGCAGTTTTTTAAGGAGGCGTGTCAATTTTTGTTTCCATGTCTTATACAACAGGAGAATGTGTGCTGTCAATTAAACCAAGGGAGACAGCTGAGGGCATGGAACTGAACTTCCAACAGGTAAGCCCTATATCTTTTTTTTGTTGTTGCCTTATAGGAAAGTGAAGACTGACAGGAAGTAAGTGGGAGAGAAAGATGGGGTGGGATCGGGAAATGGTACAGGTCGGATTTGAACCTGGGTCCCCATGGGACCCGTACATGGAATGGGCGGTGTAGCCTGTTGCGCCACAGCGCTCCCCCAGCCATATATCATAACAGAAATGCACGCACACTGTGTCTGCATACCTCCAGATTACTTATCAGTTGTAAGGTGGTGTGTTTGTAGGGAGGCAACATCTTATGTAGACGATGTGGATGTACTTCCAGTCTGAATTTGCACGTGGTTAACCACATGCAGGATGTATGTCTACACAGTATAAAGTGACACACGTGGCTGTTGTTATTTGACCAAACATTGGTGTTGTGGGCAGTGCCTAGTATCAGTGGCTCCTAGAGTCTTACTGAAGAGGCTTAGACTTCTGGGATTATGTTTGCACTCAAAATACTCTCTGTATTAGCTGGGAATAGTGAGTGTAGTCAAACAAAACATGCTTCATTTTTTTCTATTGAAGTAATGCTGTGCATTTTGGTCGTTTACCTTTCAATGAATATCCACCTTCTATAGTAACCTTGTTTGTGAATTATATGAGGGGGGATGGATGTATGGACTGCTGATACATATGCAGACAGTATTACAGTGATTAACAGTGTTTCATAGTATGGCTAATATCACAGTGTTAAATGTCTATACATAACAATTAGGCTATTAGGCTTTTGTAAAAGCAAAAACCACAACTCTTGTTTACGTTTCTGACCTATGCACACAGAATATGAGTGATGCCATGGCGGTGTTGCCCAAGTTGTCCACAGGACTGGATGTGAACGTGCGGTTCACAGGGGTGTGTGACTTTGAGTACACACCTGAGTGCATCGTCTTTGACCTGCTGGACATTCCCCTGTACCACGGCTGGCTGGTTGATCCCCAGGTAAGGGCCCTGTATCAGTGAGAGTGTTGGCATATGGGTAGATTTGTAATTGGGGTAAAAACTTTGTTTCATGAGGCCTTCTTGAAATATCATTATATAAGTGTATCATTATGTAGGTGCAGTTTGCAAAGCTTGAGTGTCTGATTCAACGTGCAAAATTTTATTTAGGTTAAAATAAAAAAAAAAGCTCCAAGAGTGATGAGACCTTAATGCAGATTTCCTTGTGAATCACATGCATGTTGTTGTTACCAGCTTTTTGTCACATTGTTGTCTCTATAAAACAAGTACAAACAAAAACAAAAAAATTGTAAATTGCACTAAAATATTGTTATGACATTGGTTTGATTACTATAGAATGATTGTCACTTTTTGCAACAGCAACTCCAGTTTCCAGCATTGAAGCAGCATGACACTGCAAAAGTAGAGCTCTGTTTTTGGTTGCGCTGACATTTACAGAAGCTGAGATGTAAGCGCCGACCGCCCACCATGCCTTTTTTTCTGTGGGGAGCCAAGCTGATTAGTTTTACATCAAGAACACAGGCGTCAAGAAGATTTTCTTCCCCCTCTCCCGGGGAAGTCCTGATAATCCCGTTTCTATTTTTATTGTTTGAAAACAAATAAATGGCTCTTACACGTTCATAGGAATGTGTTTCAAAATGTTTCTTATGCTGTGAAGCACAATAGGAAGGTCAGATAAAACCATAAAGAGAATGAAGACATTTTGAAAAGGAGAGTTTGACAAATATATCAGAATAATGACACAAGAGAATTATGAAATTAGAACTAGAATAATTCATTAATTGAATGTATTTCTAAGGTTGAAATGGATCAGCTGCTAGATAAGGTCAACGTGTTTCTGTTGCCCTGTTATGAGGGCTGGTGTTTGCCCGACTGCTGACTCACTCTCATTCTCAGGCCTGGGGCATTAGAAAATGGACGGTTCCATTACCTCTATTCCAGTCGTGTGGTCTCATTCCTGTCTTTGGCCTTTGTTAGATATGTACATTGTCTGGCAACTGTTGTCATGGTTGGTTTTTCTTGTTTTCCTACTCGCATAGTGAGCAGTGCTAACCAGTAAGAAAGGTCATGCTGACAATTTGTCAGCAATGTCTGTAAACACACCCCTGCTGTTGAGACATCACAAGGTTTTTTATCATCTTAAAAAGGAGAAATACTGTTGTTAATTATACACCCTGTAGTGATAACAGAAATGCAGAAAGCTAATGGTGACTGACTAATGGTGACTGTTTTTGCTCTTTATGTTAACTGACTGCAACTCATTCTAAAGGACTATCAGTTTTCGCACACACAACTGAAGCTTCTTTATCTGTAGCACTACTGATAGAAACTCCTGTAGGACCATTACCATTAGCTACATTACCAACTCTCACTGGCTCATAGATTTTATGGGACAGTGAATCCATTGAGGCCACTCTTAGACAAGCTAACCACACCTTAAGGGGATTTTTTGAAAAATCCATCAATCTATTTCAAGGGATTTTGTGATGATCACTGATCAGTTCTTAAACTCTCGTTTGTATGAGTTTATATTTGGCTCCAGTCCCCAATGGCAGGTGTCAGGGGAGAATGTGGTGTGGGTGTGCAGGAGGACCATGTGATT
This sequence comes from Alosa alosa, assembly GCF_017589495.1. Lineage (NCBI taxonomy): Eukaryota > Metazoa > Chordata > Actinopteri > Clupeiformes > Clupeidae > Alosa > Alosa alosa. The sequence continues at coordinate 13,872,265 of NC_063208.1, forward strand.
GGAGAGTTGCTCTAGTTGCTCTAGTTTAGTTGACTCTGGTTGCTGTGGGAAAGAAAGCAGCAGAGTCTGTGGTTACATGCGCAGAACACAATACACAGAACTAGGCTATGCTGTCACTGCCACCATTCGAAATGACGTATACAGATCACACCATGTATCACCAATTGGATGTCTCCTATAATTTTGTGATCCTATGATGTATATGTGATCCTGATCATTTTTTGATCCTCAAGGATGTGTGGGTAGTTTTGGGAAAAAACGTGATAATACTGCATCTTACTGTAATATAGTAATAACAGGTTAGCAACTATGGTTTTGGTAAACGCACCCCTGAATGTGTACAGCTACATGTTTCTGACTGGCGGTGTGAAGGATTTGTTGTGTATTGAGTTTTTTTTGCCTGTGTTGGTCTCTCCCTTCAGAGTCTCGAGATGGTGTCGGCTGTGGGTAAGCTCAGCTATAACCAGCTGGTGGAGAAGATCATCAACTACAAACACTCCTCGGACAGCAGCCAAGTCAGTGAAGGTGCGGAAGCTTATCACCTGCTTTTCACACATGCTTACACAAATACGCACACCCACATCCAATGTGTGCAAACGGAGACAGACAGACACACACACACACACACACTGAAGATCAACTGCAAGCACTCGTCTGACAGCAACAACAGTGGAGTCAGTGAAGGTGTGGCAGCTTATCACCTACACACACAAACAAACAGAACAGAACCGTGTGCCTCTCCAATACAAACAAACAAATGCACACACACACACACACACACACGGAACAGTGTGTCTTTCCTACACAAACACATGTACACATCTCAGTCTCCCTGGCTGCACCTCAGCTTACCTCTGATCCCATTTGAATAACTCTGCAAACACACTCTAACCAGAACCATCACACCGGGAATAGATTGGTCATCAACTCCCCACACATTCTGTCAAATCTAGTAAGGACAGTCTTTCTTAGCTGTACTGATATGATCGTCAGAAGCCAGTATACGGCTGATATGGAGGGAAAAGGCCGAGGGCAAATGCAATGTTTTATTGCTGTCTCCCTTTCATCCTGTAATTGTTTTTGTATGTGCTTGTCATTACTCCCTTTCTTATAACAGTGTCTAGTGTTCAGGCACAGGCGCCTTTTGTTTGCTCATCACATGACTCACTCCTCTTTTCTCCCTCCCTCACTCCTTCTCTCTGTCATCCTTCCCTCGCTATCCACTGCTTTCCATCTGTTTCTCTCTCTCTCTCTCTCTCTCTCTCTCTTTCCTTATTGCTCCTTTGTCCCTTATTTCTCTTCCTCTTTCTGTTTCTGTCTTTTTTTTTTTCTCTCTCTTCTCTCTCCATCGTTCCTCTCCTCCCTTAGGGTTGGTGGCAGAGCAGTTCCTGGAGTCCACGGCGACTCAGCTGTCCTATCATGGCCTGTGTGAGCTCAACACCACGGCCAAAGAGGGCGAGCTGTCCGTCTTCTTCAGGAACAACCACTTCAGCACAATGATCAAGCACAAGGTGCACACAGCCTGCCCACCCGTCTGCCTCTGCAATGGGCAGGGCCATTGTTTTAAGTGCACTTATGTGCACCCAGTGTCAGACATACCATACATTTACTATGGCATACATCTGAAATATAATCACATTTGTATGCACTATACATAATGTAGTCGCAGTAAAATACAGTAGTTGATCTTATGCATTTCTTATTACATACAACTAATCAGAAAGGCAGATGAAATTGTATTTGTACAGTTCTTAAAGGCACACTATGCAAGATTTTCACCTTTATGAAGCCAATTTGATGGTAAACGAACTTGTAATAGGCGAATCGTTCACCTAGCATAGCTATACAGCATAGACGTAGCGAGTCCCTACCGAGAAAACCAGCCATGCAACTTCCAAGAGTGGGGCCCGCCAAAACTCGTGAGAATCTGAAACCTTACCTTGTCAGTAGATATAGCTCTTTGGAGATAGTTTTTGCCTGTTGTTAATCCTTCACCTCCACAACATTTGAATTGTGTACAGGGGGGATAAGTTGCGAGAAGTTTGCTATTTACAAATGCAGAGTAACATATAAATACATCGTGGCTCTAGAGAGAGCTCTAAACTCGCCAAAAATACCTAAACCTGCATAGTATACCTTTTTAAATATATTGTCTTGAGGCATGCAATGAACTCCCTATACTAAGGTCTTAATACTTTTTGACCTTTGGTGACCCTCGACCTGTATTTGACCCCAGGGGCATCTGTACCTGTTGGTGACGGACCAGGGCTTCCTGCAGGAGGAGAGCGTGGTGTGGGAGAGCCTGCACAACGTGGAGGGCGACGGGAACTTCTGCGACTCGGACTTCCGCCTGTGCCACCCTCCGCAGCGTGGCGCGGCTTCACCCACTGCTGCCGCCCCCACCCCTCAGCAGCAACAGCAGCAGATCGATCAGGTACGCAGTGCCAGACAAAAGTTACAGTGCACTTGCCTCTGTTGGGATTGGGGAATTATTAGGCATGCTTGAGAATATTTTCCCATGCATGTGTACCTATGACTGTATTTATAATCTCAAAGATTACTCTTAAATTGGTTTTTAAATTGGTTAATTTTTTTGTATTTATTGTTTGGAGTATTTTTAAATAACTGAATATTGGATAAACTTCATCTATGCCTTAGGCTGCGTTTACACCAGCAGGCCTTGATGCACAGTTCCAATTTTTTCGCCTATATCCGATTTTTTGCACTGCCTGTTTACATCTACGTTTGAGAGAGGCCCATATCAGATATCTGTTTACATGGTTCAATAGTTTTAGAACACTTGAGACAATCCACGTGCGCACTAGAAAAAAGTTGGTCACTGAAATAAAAGCAAACAAATAGACGTCACTGCGAAAATACAAAAGAAGCTTGCATTAGGGTATGTCAGTGGCTAGTTGTATACTTTCGTTTCCAAAGTATCTTGAGAAGTCTGCAAAATAGGCTATCGTTTTTATTTTGAGGCAAAAAAGAAAGTGGAGAGCCTACCGCCTTTAATGCAGCTTTTCCATCTCTGTTTTCATTTGAATTACATCGTTCTACCAGTCGCACGTTCATGTGAAACTGAAAGCAACATTGTATGGCATTTTCAATGATGCGCAAGTTGAAAATGACAGGAGATATTCAATCTGATTGTTTCGACTGCAGTCGCATTGGCACATGTCCGATTCATATTGGATTTATTTCCACATATGAATGAGGCCTGAATCCGATCTGAACATATCAAAATCCATGTGCTTTTTCCTGTTTACTCCTGTTTTTTCCATGCTGCATATCGGAATTGGGTCACATTTAACTGACGGTCTAAATGTAGCCTAAGAATTCTTTTAACATAGTAACTTGGCACAAAAATTCTTGGTTATATTCTGGCTTTCACATACTCCCTATCCTATATAATCTCTTATTTACTCTCTCTCTCTCTCTCTCTATATCCTTGTCAGGACTATGTGGTTATGAACTGTAGCCTAAATGCCTGTCTGTCTCTTGCATCTCTCTCACTTCCTAATTTCTCTCTCCCTTCGTTAGGACTACCTGGTGGCCATGTCGTTGCAGCAGCAGCAGGGTGTGGCCCCGGGGCCCCTGAGTGACCTGGAGTTGGCCAGGCAGCTCCAGCAGGAGGAGTATCAGCAGCAGCAGCAGCAGCAACAGCAACAGCAGCAGCAACAGCAGCTGTCCACAGCGTCCTCAGCACAACAGGTGTGTGTGTGTGTGTGTTGGGGGAGGGTGCTGTAAAGGGGAGCATTTTGTTCCGTAGACAGTCTCCGCATGGTGTGGATGAATCATACTCTTTGATTGTTACCCGTGTTACAGGTTTAGATGTAATTTACATTATGTCATTGTTTTCAGGGGAGAGGCCAAGCCACAGCCCAGCCAACCCGTCGGCGGGACAAGAAAGACGACTCAGACTGTATCTTATTATAGGGACCTTGTTGCCATTCACGACACCTCACCTGTGCCCTCCAAATGCTTGTCTGCTTTTGTGGGCTAAGCCAAGGACTTTGCAAGTGCTCTCTCTCTCTCTCTCTCTCTCTCTCTCTCTCTCTCACTCTCACACACACACACACACACACACACACACACACACACACACACACACACACACACACACACTTATGCATACTTGTATTCGTATACTCAGGAGAACCCATCTCCTCTGAGCGGTCATCTTAATGCCAAACCCAGCACCATCCTACCAGCTATGCCATAATCCTTATCCACAATGCCAACACACAGCACCCTCTGCTCACATCCTTGCCGTCTCACTCCGCACCACCAGGGCGCATCAGAGAACGCCCCAAACATTGTAACATGGAAATAAAAAAGGAAGTGAAGTAGCACCTCTCAAAATGTGAGGCTCGTTCAGCAAAGTGACTAACTGCCATACGCTGCTGCTATTGAGTCGTTACACTGCCTGCATCTCTCTCACCCTGGCCTGAATGGAGCACTCAGGTGTCCATTTAAAGCCTTTTGATTGGTCCATCTAGAATGGAATGGCCTGTCTAATTTAGTGGTGGTCATTGAAAGGGTCAGCAGTGTAGCGAGCCTGTGCCTGAAGGGAAGCTGTAGTAAATTTGAGAGAACCTCTGATTTAGACATAATTTGTGTCGTGTTTTTGGCTGGAGGTAATTAATGGGAAAAGTGACAAAACGGTATATTTTTATTATAAGGTTTACCTCAAGTAATAACATAGGAGAGATAAAGAATGCTTTAAAAGATTTAGTAGAGATCCTAAAACACCATTCTCTCAATGAAGAGGACAAACCACATCCCCAAAATGATCACTAGCCTCACCCCTCTCCATGATCAGTTTTTCCCATAATCCACCTGTGTTCCCCAATACTTGGAAATCTCTATTTTTAGTATTTAGGGACATTGCCACGGTCAGTGCTGAAGTGGGTGAAGGTATGGTGATCTGTGTTGAAAAGAGCTCGTCCAGTCTCCTGGAAGGTGTGTACCATTTAGGCTTCCATAGTTGAAGGTCCGACGACTGCAGCTGAGGCCTGGTTCTCTTTTATGTGCACTCTTGGCGTGCTACTTGCTTCTTTTGTGAACAATTTTTGTCAACCAAATGGATGTCAAAACACCGGTACCAATAATGTGGTTATGTGTTTTGTTGTTTTACGAATCTCTAAATTTATTTTTGTTTTTGTTTCTTTGCTTTCGTTTTTATTTAAATTTAGATATTTTTCTTTCTTTTGGTGTTTCAACAGCATATGTAGTGAAGAATGTTGGTAAACAGAATACAAATATGTATTTTCACAAAATTATGCAGCTGTCACAAACAGGGGAGGCGGGGCCATAACACTACAGAGAGACAGGGGAGGAAGTAGTCCGCTGGACAGATGCACGTCGTTGGAGATGCAGATCGTTTTGGGTGACTTCAGGACCGTGTCATTTTAGGCCTGTCTCAACTTGTTACTATGTCTTAATCATTGTCTCACTCTATTTAATTTGTCACGTCCCTCCCAGTAAAGACAATTTAAAAAAATAAAATAATGAAAACACTAAGGTTTTTTTATCATTATTTACCTGGATTTTAGTATGTCAAATGCAAATTACAAAAGAAATTCAGAGAATTATACTACTTCTAGTTTTTGTCTTCTATGCAATGACGTATGTGCATAGGTCTACTTGAGGAATGATTCTTTTTCCATTGCCCTGCAAGATGTCGGGAGTTGTTACAAGTGCTTAGGGTGCTGACCTGGGCTTATGATATGCAGATATACCACACTTACCGCATATAAAAGGTAATATTGGCATCAGGCCTAGGATAATGACCTACACAGGGTAACACTGGCCTTTCACAGGTTATGGTAATTAATTAGAAGGGCTCAGTGTTGCAAAAATAATCAAGAATACTCTTGAGATGGAAGTAGTTAGCAATAATTAACATAATTTCTGACATGGCTGGTACAAATACTTTCAATGCCTTGATCATAGATCAACCAAGTGTGTTTATACTTTGGTGTTGTGTAAGAAGACCTCTGATCATTTCAAAAAGAACATGGGGGTAGTGTGTAAAATAATGAGCTTAATTTCATGTCTGCAGCTCAACACAATACAAAACAGTTCTGTCAAAAGAGAAAGAGACGATATGCCCTGTATACAGTATATATCATTAGTTTATTTACATTAGAACATAACTTCTTCCTTTAAATATAGGTCTACCCATGCCTCAGATCAGTTCCCCCCCCCAACAGACATGTAGCTTAGCAAGTACTTAAAAAAGTCAGGTACAGCTGTTTTATTGCATCTCTTGAAATTATGTTATTAAAACATGCAAAGCCAAAAAATAGAATATATAATACGAAAATATATAATTGAAATGAAAACAAAATCTGAAGTCAGAGGGATGTAAGGAAAGAAAAGAAATAGCAATGGTGTAGGGCTTAACACAGACGTCGGTTCAAGTGACATAGCTTTAGTAACCTATTTCTACCACAAGTTAAGGAATTTCTTGAGTATCATCATCATGACTACTCCAATATGCTAAAACATGTGCAGTCCAAACCCAGAGTTTTCTTTCTGTTTGATCAAGTATTTTTTATGTTATGTGCTATAGCTATTTAGGAAGAAAGTGCAAATTAGAGGCAAAATGATCTTGAAATACTGAATCTTGTATATTTATGTTAAAATGTAGGCATACCTAGATTTAGTATTCTCAAGTTATATCTATGGTTGACAGTGCTCTACTTTTTTACCATGGAGAAAAATAATCTTGTAAGAAAAGCCTGTGCCAGTTGCTGCCGTGATTTAAACTGCTGACATTAAGACAATATTCTGCTAATACACTGTATTAATTCCAGTGGTTGTAATGGTACATTTTTATGTAAGGCTGCATAAAGACACAGAGCTGAAATGTAAATGAATACTCTCTTGAAAGCATCAGTGGATTCATCAGACTCATCTTCGAAGCATCAGTAGATTAGGAGGTTGGGAGGCAACACCTAAACAACAAACAAATAAAAAAGGGACAAAGGTTTATACATAGCTGCTTGCCAATTTGATTATTTTCCTCAATTTTTGTTTTATTTTATAAACAGTCAGCGATTCCACTGTGTGTGGTCAAAACAATTCGGTACACAGTCCTGGCTCTGTAAATGTACACAAAGTAGCCAGGGCAGAGCCATGAACACTTCCAATCAAAACATTTCTTCAGGAGAAGGAAAGGGGGGGGTTTAGCTTGGCTGTTCAGCTCAAATATCAACAACCTTTTGCCAGAATCACAGAATCTGTCTGTAAGTCACCAGAGTATTTACCATAGACTCATTCATGGCGTCTCTGTAGGACATCAGGTCAAACATTGTGGATGATGAGATCTTCACAACATCTAATTCCTGAGGTCCCTCTTGGCACAAAACTGTGGAGAAATATAAAAAGGTACAATTGAGCATTTCAGTAGATCAAAAGCTAATTTCATTCAAACTCATTTGTAAGTTGCTTCGCATAAAAGCATCAGCTAAATTAATCCATGTAAATGTTAAATGTAAATTCACTGCAGAAGCATTTTGTTGAGTAGTTCATAATAAAGTTTAAACAAAGCACAAGCATACAGTAGAAGAGAGATCACTCACAGAAAGAAATGCAGAGATACTGGAGGCAGATGGTGTCTCTGAAGTCTTCCTCGAAGTTGCAGTTTGACAACAGATGGTATGTTTAGGATTATGGCATTTAGCAGGCTTTTCCCCTCATATCTGTTATGGCCTCAGTGACTCCTGAGAAGGCTTTTTACTTGCAGCAGTAACTGGGAATTTATCCGTCGACTATGACTGTTTTTGATCCAAATTGTCACATTGTCAGATGAGTGTTGGACATCTGTTGGTTTATTATGATTTCCAGAGGGAGTGGTAGAGCATCATAGTGGCATGGCTGTGGCATTATTGACTTGATTGGTAGAGGATTCTAAAGCTTTGTTCCTTGAACCAATCTCTGGGCAGTGTGACATAGCGATTTGTGTTATTTTTTTTATTCTGCTCTGCAGACAGTAGACTTGAGCTTTTATCTTTAAAAAAAAAATGCAGGCTGTTAACAAAACGTTAACTTCTGAAAATAACTCTGACCTAACTTATGTACTGTGTACAATCATAGAAACAACATTTACATTTAATTTCTTGTACGGTGGAAGTCCGTTCTACAAATAAAAATGTACAGTAAAAATGAGAGTATTTATAATATGAATAAAATATTTTGGATGAGACAGGAAGAAGGTAGAACAAAATGAGCTTAAGTTAACTCAAGAAAAATAAGAGAATCTTCAAAATAAATGTAAAATTCAACAACAAAGTCTCAACCAATAATACAAATATAAGCAAAGGCCCATAGCAACCACATGCAGAGCAGAATGAATGAATGAATGAAGTTTTTTTTTCTTTTTGAAACTAAGCAACTAATGAACACTGCATTGGAGGCAGAGTGAATGCAATCCCATCTTCAGAGCAACAGTTCCTGCCTGATGCCAGTGCTTTTAGGGCCATCCTCAGCTCATCCACACACAGCCCACCATGCTCTCCAGCAGTGTAGCGACGACCAAAGCTGGGGGAGGAGTAGGACGTTGAGGAGAAGCCCATGGAGAAACCGGAGCCGCCGGTGGCGTCAAAGCTACCCCGTCTAGAGCCTGACCGTGATCCAGTTCTTGAGCCCGGTCGGGAACCGGAAGCAGAGCCAGAGCCACTGATGCTATAGGGGCTGTACAGGCCTTTGCTCGATTGTGAGGAGGCTTCCAGCAAGCGCAGGCCAGTTCCTTCCTCAATCATGCTTCTCTCCATGGCATCCTTGTAAGAGATCTTCAGCTTTGTCTTGGGACAGGTGAGGTATTTGGAGTAGGCACTGACATCGCGTAGTTTCTGTGCAGTCCGTGCATCGAGAGTCCCTTTCTTAACAGCGTCGTCAATTGATACCCTTCCTTGGACTTCTGGTTCAATCAAACCCCCTGTAAGGTACTGGACTTCAAGGAATCGCTGGCCAGCTTCATAGTAAAGCCAGCCCTTCTTTAAGGCTTGAGCGGCAGACATTTTTGTTTTGGTTCTGGGATCCTCAAATCCGTTGTAAGCCTTCTGGGCCAGGTTTATGCGGTCGACCATGATCTTGTCCACAAGCCCTTTCTCCATTGCGTCGGCAACGGGGAACCTTTCGCCAGTGTTTGGGTCGATGATTCCGCCCGTGCATGCCTGAGCCTCCAGGAGCCGTTGGCCAGTGATGTTGTCCACCAGATTACGGTGCATGGCCTCTGTGACAGACACCTTTTCCAAGGTGTCCGTGTCCAGAATTCCAGCGACTGGGCCAGTCTCCTCTGTTGGATCGTTCCAGGTGGTTGCGGGTGTTTTGATTGAGGGAGTTGGGCTGGAATAGGATGAGGTGGAACCAAATGAGGATGAGCGTGAACGGAAGCCACTCATGTTTCCTGAGAGCATGTCAGCAAACTCTGTGATTGACAGCGTGCCAGCTCGGTATTGATCTAAAGCTGACTTGTCAATGAGCCCTTTAGAGATGGCATCATCAATGTCATACTGGCGTCCAGATCTACGATCGATGATCATGGACTTTACAACGCCGTCTGAGGAGGAGATGGTGATTTCTTCCCACTCGCACTCCTGCTCTGCAAGCTCCAGGTAGGTTTGATGGTCAATAAGCCCTTTACGGTACGCCTCATATACAGACATTTCCTTGCCAGTCTCGGGATCCACGATCACCACTCTGCGTTTGCGGACAGACGATTTGGAGGATGTCTTCCTCTCACGTTTCTTCTCTTTCAGAGGCAGGAGGATTAGTCCAGTCTCAGGGTCAGTCATGCATCGCTCCATCAGCTGAAGATAGGTCAGATTCTCCTCTGTGTTGGGGTCAAAGAAGCCTTTGGTGTCATCAGAAGGGTCTGTAAGGATTTCGTTCATCTCCTGGTCGAACAGGCCCCGTTTATAGGCTGTCTCCACTGTCACGCGGTGACTCTCCTCGGGGTCGATGATTCCACCTGTTGCTATCTGTGCCTCAAGGAGACGGATGCCGTGGTCTTTTAAGATCAGCCCCTTCTTCATGGCTTGGAACAGAGAGATCACCTTGCCAGAGTATGGGTCTTTGTAGCCAGTTACAGCTCGTTCTGCAGAGAGAAGCTTGTCTTTAAACTCTGCACCCACGACTCCCATTTTTACAGCTTCACTTACGTTCAGCTTTAAGTTTTTGATAGGATCAATGATATATCCTGTTGCTGCCTGCGCCTCAAGAAGCTCAAAGGCAGTTCCTGGCCTGATCATGTTCTTCTTCATTGCCTGGTAGATTGATAGGCGGTCTTTGCTAGCCTCTACGTAAACACCTGAAATACAGCTTGTACCTATAAGGTATTTCTGAATGTTTTTAGTTATTTCCTCAACTGATAGGATACCCTGCATGAGCCCATCGTAAGTCTTTTGGTCAATGAGCTGAGAACGAAGCAGCTCGTCCAAGGTGATCTGCTTCCTGAGACCCTTGAAGAGTAGTCCTTTATCAGAAAGAGACAACAAATAGAGGCCACTGTCTTTATCCACTTTGCAGCGCTTGAGTAGCTGAGCGTAGGACACTCTCTCATCTGTGGTGGGGTCCACAAATTCTGTCACAGCATTGCTTGGATCTGAGAGTCTCTCAAACATCTCTTTGTTGATGTAGCCGCGTTGGGTAGCAACCTCAGTTGGCAGGTGGAAGTTGTATTCTGGATCCACGATTCCACCAGTTGCGACTTGAGCTTCCATAAGTTTTAGGGCATAATCTTCAGGAACCAAATCTTTCTTCATCGCCTGGTAAAGGGAAATTACCTTCCCACTGTAAGGATCTTTGTAGCCTGTAACTGCCCTCTCAGCCGACAAGAGTTTGTCATGGATTTCAGGGCCAACTAGGCCTTTGCGTACAGCTTCATCGACTGTTAGCATTTCATCTTTCACTGGGTCGATCATGAAGCCCGTCGCTGCCTGTGCTTCCAGAAGACTAATAGTTACATCAGGGTTGATGAGGTTCCTCTTCATGGCTTGATAAATGCTGACTTTGGTGAACGTGTCTGAAATCACACCTGCTATGCAGCCAGTGCCGAACAAATACTGCTTGACTGTTGACATCTCCATAACTTCACGGATGGTTTTCTTGCCAGCTTTCAGTAAGTTGTAGGTTTCTAGGTTTATGATGCGAGAGTTGTAGAGCTCATCAATGGTAATTCTGCGTCTGATTACATCACAAGACATGCTCTGCTCCGTCTTAATAATCTCCCTTTGCTCAATTATTTCGATGACTATTATGACCATTCTTTCCTTAGTTATCTTTCCAGTTCTATACTGTTCAAGAAGTCTTTGCTTTTCTTCATCAGGGAGCATGTTGGACTGCATGACTTCCCACAAGGACATTTGCTTTCCAGCAAAACTTTCAAGTGGAAGATCAACTGTGGTGGTTGCCAGGTCTGTCTGTGCCTGCTCCTCTGTGACTACGTAGGACTTCTCTTCCTTGGGAGGTGCTTCGGCCACAGCAAGTGGCAGGAGATACACCCCTGTGTCTGGATCTTTCATGCATTTTTCTTTCAGTTGCTTGTAAGTGGCACTCTCCCCTGTGCTGGGATCAGTAAAGCCCATGATGTCACCCGATGGGCTGGCAAAGGATTTGGCAACCTGCTTTGTGAGATAGCCCCGCTGAATGGCTACATCATTGGGGACACGATGGCTATTCACTGGATCAATGATGCCTCCTGTGGCTGCTTGTGCTTCCAGCAGTGGGATGGCATGTTCTCGCAAAACAAGTTGCTTTTGCATGGCTTGCAACAGGGAGATCTTGCTACCCGTGTAAGGGTCTTTATAACCAGTCACTGCCTTTTCTGCTAACAGAAGTTTTTCATGAAGTTCAGGGCCAACCACGCCAGCCTTAACAGCATCGTCAACGGTAAACTGCTGGTTCTTCACAGGATCAATGATAAATCCAGTGGCTGCTTGTGCTTCCAGTAGAGAGAGGGTTGTATCTGGAGTCAACATTTTCTGCTTCATTGCCTGGTAAACACTGACCTTCTCTTTAGATTTCTCCAGGAAGATGCCGCCAATGACATCCCCACCTTGTAGGTATTTTTTCACGGCATCAGTTCCTCCAATGTCTTTGGGTTTCTTTTTGCCTTGCTGGAGCTGGTCATACATTGACTTATCAATGATTTTGGACTCAAACAGAGAGCTGGCTGTTACCGGGCCTCTGAGCCCCTCAAAACTGGCCTGTGTTTTCTTGGTCTCATTCTCATCCATCATTGTGATCACAATTGTCATGATTCTTTCAATGGTGATTTGCCCTGTCCTGTACTGACGGATCAACTCAATTCTCTGCACCTCTGTGAGATATTCTGAATGGATGATCTCCCATATGGTGACTGTCCTTCCTTTGAAGGGCCCACTATGCAGTTCCATGGTGGCCTGATTGAGTGCATCTTTTGTCTGACCTTCAGTGTACTTGTGGTCCTCTTTTGACTTAATGGCTTTGCCTGACACTGGCAGCAATGGGAGTCCTGTCTGTTTATCAGTGATGCATTTCTCCTTAAGTTGTGCATATGTAACATTCTCCTGTGTAATGGGATCACAGAATACTCTGCTTGTGTCAGAGGGGGTGCTTAAGCTGCTTAAGTCCTCACTGAAATAACCACGTTTGCAGGCAACATCCTGTGGAATACGGTAACTCTTGACTGGATCAACAATGCCCCCAGTGGCTAACTGGGTCTGCAGGAGTCGAACACCTTGGTCTTTGGAAATTAGATCTTTGTTCATGGCTTCAAACAGGGAAACTGTATTTCCAGTGTAGGGATCTTTGTACCCACTCACTGCTCTTTCAGCTGACAGCAGTTTCTCGTGGAGCTCTGGGCCTACAAGACCCGACTTGACAGCTTCGTCCACGGTCATTTTCTGATTTTTGACGGGGTCAATTAAAGATCCAGTTCCGGCTTGAGCCTCTAGCATGTTCAGTGCAGTCTCTGTTCCGATAAAACCTTTTTTTAGGGCTTGGTAGAATGGCATTTTTTCCTTGGTGGACTCGATAAACACCCCAGCAATGCTGTTTGTACCCTTCAGGGCTTTCTTCACTGCATCCATCTCAGAGATGTCCTTAACTAAAGCTTTGCCGTTGCTCAATTTATTGAACAGGTCTTTGTTTATAACCTTTGAGTCCAGCAGCTCTGAGGCAGACACAGGGGATCTTATTCCTTCGAAAGCCAGTTCTTTGCTCTTCTCTTTATCCTCTACACATGTGATTACAATTTTAATGATCTTCTCGACAGTTATTTTCCCACTCTTGTACTGGCGAATCAGATCCCGTCTCTGTTCCTCAGTAAAGTACTCTGAGTTGATGACTTCCCAGATGGTCACAGTCTTTCCCTTGAATCTTCCAAATGGAACAGACACATTGGCCTTACTGAGCACGTCTTTGGTCTCCTCATCTGTGTATGTCCCTTCAGTCAGTGCAGCTTTCTCTGTTATGGGCAACATAGGAAGATTTGTTTGAGGGTCTGGTTTGCACTTCTCCATCAACTGCTGATAAGTGAGGCTTTCCTTTGTGTCTGGGTCGATGAATCCCTTCTTGTCTGCAGGTGGGTTTGAGAGAACTTTGTTGAGCTCATCATCTAATTGACCCTGTTTAACAGCAGTTTGTAAAGGCACCCGATGACTGTTGACTGGATCGATTATTCCGCCGGTTGCTAGCTGAGCGTCAAGGAGTTTTGTGGTCTGGTCCTCAGCAATCAGTCCCTTTTTCATGGCCTCAAAGACAGAGATTGTGTCACCAGTGAAGGGATCTTTGAATCCTGTTGCTGCCCGCTCCGCAGATAGCAGTTTATTATGGAGCTCTGGACCAACCAATCCCTCTTTTACAGCTTCATTGACAGACATCTTCTTGTTCTTTACAGGGTCTGTGATGAACCCAGATGCTGCTTGGGCTTCAAGAAGCATAATGGCTGTGCCAGGTGCAATCTTCTTCTCCTTCAGGGCTTGATAGATGCTCATTTTCTGGTTTGGTTCCACTATGAGACCACCAATACTGTCTTTGCCCTGTAGGCACATTTTAACTTTATCGGTCTTGCTAAGTTCTTGTACAGTAGTTTTTCCTTTCTTTAATTTGTCGAATTCCTTTTTGCTCAGTGCACCAATGTCGTGAAGCCTCTTTGCAGGAACCTTGCCTCTGATTCCATCAAAAGCTAAGGGTTCTTCTTCCTTTTTCCCACCATCCACAGCATCTGAGCCATTAAGGACTTTCTTTGTTGCCCCCACCATGGTCATGGTCACTACCTCACCCTCAGGAACCTTGTCAGTCTGAATCTCGATTTCTTTGCTGGATGTTGGGGATTTTTGTGCACCTTCAAGCTGCTGAAGCTTCTCCCGAAGCTTTTTGTTCTCCTCGGCAAGGAGCTTCTCTTGGGCAAGCTTCTTCTTTTCCAGCTCCTGCAATTCTTTCTGTTTGTTGACCATTTCATCCTCTGCATCCTTCTGCTTCTTAAGAGCGGTGTCCATGCTAACCTGCAGCGTTTTCTTCTCATCTTCCATTTGTTTCCTCTGGCGTTCCTGTTCATCTTTGAGGGCCTTTGCCTTCTTTGTTTCATCTTGCAGTTGTTTCTCCAGCTTTTTCTTCTCTTCTTCGATGGCTTTCTCTTTCTTCAACAGCCCTTCTTTTTCTGTAAGGAATGTCTTTTGCAATATGGTCTTTTCCTGCTTAATCTGCTCTTGCTGTGCATCAGACATCTATTTTAAAACAGAAACACAGAGTTACATAATATATAATAATATATGACATAATACAGGCAAATAATTTATGAGTGATTACTTGTAAGTTTATGTTACTAAAATGCAGACTATAAGTATGTTACTATTTGGACACTCGTTTTTCATGGCAATGTGCTCCTCATGTCGTATGGCAATCTTGTTATTTCACATTCATTAATGCATGTGCTCAATTAGGTAACCGAATAGCTTATCTGAAAATACTGACATGGCCAATTAAGTTTCAAACATGCTCATTGAAGATGCAGTGAGAATCTCAAGATGCATGTCCATTCAATACAAATCAGGCATGTATCAAACTCTTAGCCCAGTGTTTCCCCAAGACAATTTTTCCAGCAGCGGTGCTATTGATTGTAGGAACCCCCCCCCCCCCCCCCCAAAAAAAGAAAATTTTGAAAAAATGACTCCTTCAATGGTGACTTCTGGTGGATTTTGTGAAAGAAATGGACAGATTGAGTGTTACAAATAATGACATAACCATCAACACAAGCATTTACAAAGCATGATTATTGCAGTACTTGAACAGGATTATTCATGTTTTTCTTTCACCTTTTTCATTTACATTATTAGTAATTAGCCACTGTACAACTGTACACTGTAGGCCACTGTACAAACTATTACTATTTAGAATGATTTACGATACATGATACATTAAAAAATAATTGATGTCCTATTTTTTTTTAATTAAGGCACTAAGACAAAAGGCAAAAGATGTGTTTTATTCCTCCCTTTAGTCAATTTCAGCATGGGTGTCTTAACTTTTGCACAGCACTGTATAAACTATATAGACTTCTCTTTCATGTCATTACACTGTATTGGTGCTATGCAAGTCGAATTGAGTGCCTGTCACTTTAAGGCCGTGACGGCCCATGGGGCTTGCTTGATTCTCACGGTTTTAAGCTAACTTAGCAGCGTTGTTGTGCATGGTGCATAAGAATATGTGGATGAAATGAATTATGTTTTCCATGTCATTTGGTAAAATAAATGCTCAAAAACTCGAAGAAAATCTATCTTGGATTA
Source organism: Alosa alosa (assembly GCF_017589495.1). Lineage (NCBI taxonomy): Eukaryota > Metazoa > Chordata > Actinopteri > Clupeiformes > Clupeidae > Alosa > Alosa alosa. The sequence continues at coordinate 13,888,044 of NC_063208.1, forward strand.
TAGGAGATAAGTGTCTTGTATCATTTCTATAATTTTGGTGAGCTCTACAGGAATTACAAACTATCAGATGTAAATGGTTGCGTATCCTATTACTCAAATTCAATTAAACCCACCAATAGGCTAGCTAGACCTTAGTTTCACAGCCTAGGTATTTTAGCAACACAGGGCTTGAAAGCATTGCCTGTATCACAAACAAAAACGAAACAATGCGTGGAATTTATCTGGGAATAGGCTACTGAAGGTAGGGGCGAGCTATCTCGCTGGCGTGTTTAATTTGGTTCCTTGGTTAACATAATGTAGGCTACGTTTTTTTGCACAAAATTGTGTCTGCTAATAAACTTAAACATAAACACAAACAAGCATGATCTCCTGTGGAATCCCTGACTGCGCCTTCAACGTTAGCCTACTATTATTTATTGACATTTTTTTAACGGCAGCTGTTCCTGAAGTTCACTTGCATGTTTTTTTTTTTTTTTTTTTAATTAGGCAACTTTTTTTGCAGTGGCGCTTGAATTCCAGTAGTGGTGCTGCGCCGCTGATGAATACATTGTAGGGGAAACACTGCTTAGCCTATTAGCTTTCAGCAATTCTCCTGTCATTACAAACATGCTTGAAAAAGAAAAGGTTCTTTAATTCACAAAACAGACAACAATTAGACAGACAAGGCACTGGGGAAATATCACTGTGACTGATTGCTACTCTATGAATTTTTTGGTTGAAATTTTAAAAAGAATATCTCAACACTTCCAATAACTTGTGGACGATTTCTTGAATATGAGGAAAATCCGTATATAATCATTTGGTAGGCAACTAATTTAAATTATTTAAATCCTAAGAGGAATTAGACTCTCCTAGATGTCAAATTCAAAATGATGAATACACCACCTACATGTCACATGTAAAAAAAAACTGTGATCAGTGTTCAAAATACACCTCAGAAATTCATGTACAAATCTTGGGTGAAAGCTCACAAAATGGACTTGCAGAAGACCATGAAACTCGAGTGTCCCTAAAAGTCAGTCAAGATATTGTATTCTTTGAAATGGAATGACAATAATATATGAGGACATTCATGAAATTGCTGGCTCTGTTAAATTATGTTGGCTGTCAGCAATTTACATGTAGTGTTATCTTATAATACTGTTAGTTATTTCTTTCTAGGTGTCATTAACACCTAGGCTTGTCAGAGTTGGAGGTTAGAGATAACTGTAAACAATACCTCTTTTGACTTATTTTGTACATCAGTGACCTCTTTTTTCAATTTTTCTTTTTCTTTCTCAAGTTTCTCTATAGCTTTGCGGAGGTCCTCTGCCTCCTTACTGCTTTGGAGTCTCTGCACTTCAAGCTTCTCAACAACAGTGACTTTCTCTGAGGTTTGCTTCTCGGTGTTCTGTAGGCGAATGCGGATCTCGTCTGCCTGATTTTTGTACTTGTTGGCCTCCTCCTCAGCTTTGGCCTGGGCTTGGCTGAGCTGTGAAACCTGCTGCTTCAGTTTCTCTGCCTCAGCTGTGGCCTCACGTTGCCTTTTCCGCTCCACTTCCAGAGACTTCTGGAAACCTTCAGCCTCCTCCTCCAATCTCTGCTGCATCTGGTTTTTGTCCTGAAGGAGTTTCTGAGCTTCCTTTTGTGCCTTATCTTTTGCTTTCTGGAGCTTCTCGGCTTCTTCCTTGAGTGTCGTGGCTTCCTGGATGGCCTGCATTTTTTCCTGGAGCATTTTGTCCGCCAGCTCCCTCTGCTGGGCGAGGTCAGCCTCTGCAGCCTCTCGCAGTCTGGCTGCTTCTTGAGCCTCGACACTGAGCCTTGCAGCTTCCTCTGCCAGCTTCTTCATGTTCTCAGCCTCTTCTTCTAGTAGTTTCTGTGTGCTCTCTTTGTCTTTCTTGTGGAGACGTTTGTTTTCCTCTTCAATTTTGAGCTTTAATTTGACTAACTCCTCCATCTGAAACTTAACTTTGGAGAGTTCCTCTTCCACCAAGGCCTTCTGTTTCATAGCATCACCGACTTCATCCTTTAGCCTCTGTAGCTCTCCATCCAGTACAGATTTTTGCTTATCTGTTTCATCTAGTTGAACTTTAACCTTTGCGAGTTCTTGCTCAACCTGAGACTTCTGTTTGAGGGTTTTCTCAGCCAGTTGCTTGTGCTTGGCCATCTCAGCGTCAGCTTGCTGTTTTTGTTTGAGGGCGGCTGCTTCAGCTTCGGCTCTCTTTGCAGCTTCCTCCTGAGCTTCTTTCCTCTGCTTCTCTGCATCCTCCTGGGCCTTGGTCTGCTTGGCTGCTTCTGCCTCAGCCGCTTGCTTCTGACGCTCAGCATCTTCTGCCTTTTGCCGTAAGAGAGCAGCCTCTTTCTCGGCATTTTCTTTGGCTTTTGCAGCATCCTTAGCCAGCTTCTTGGCCATCTCAAACTCCTCCTTAAGCTTAGCCTGAGCTGCACTGTCCTCTTTCTGTTGTACCAGGATATCTTGGGCCTGCTTTTCGGCAGTAGAGCATTTCAGGGCAGCTTCTTTGGCCGCTACAATCTGTTTCTCCGCCTCTTTGTCGGCTTTCTCCTTCTGCTTGTTGGCTTCAGCAGCTTTCTGCTTGAGGCGCTCAACCTCTTCCTGAGCTGCCTTGCGTTGTCTTGCTGCCTCCTCCTCTGCTGCTTTGATCTTCTTCACCTTCTCTTCTGCCTCTTTCCTCTTCTTCTCCTCTTCTTGAGCGAGCTTTCTGAATTTCTCAGCCTCCTCCTCTGCCTTGGTTTTGCTCTTCTGAGTCTCATCTGCAATGCCTTTGAGTTTGTTCAGCTCCTTCTCAAGGTCAGTCTTTCCTATTGAGGCCTTCTCAAAGTTGAGTTTGAGGATGCGTATTTCCTCCTCCACGACTTTTCTGTGTGTCTCTGTTTCCTCAACAATTTTCTTCTGTCGCTCCAGCTCTGTATCTGAGGCTTTCTTCAGCTGGTTCATTTTCTCATCAATATCCTGCTTATGCTGAGCTGCTTGGTCTTCAAGCTGTTTCCTCTGATATGCCTCTTCTTCAGCTTTCCTTTTGAGACGTTCATTTTCAGCCTCTTTTTCCTTGAGTGCTATCTCGGCTTCAGTTTTAAGCCTTGTGGCCTCATTTATTGCGGCCAGCTTTTCTTTCAGGATCTTCTCTGCTTCTGCTCTCTGTCGAGCTGCTTCATCCTCAGCGACTTGTCTTTGTCTCTTGGCCTCTTCTGCCACTGTTCTCAGCTTAGATGCTTCTTCAGCCAGTGTCCTCATTTTGGTTGCCTCAGATTCAATCAACTGTTTGCTCTTTTCCGTGGTGGACATGGACTCTTTCTCTGCTGCAGACTTGGCCTGGAGGAGAATGTCCATTTCAGCTCTAACTTTGGCCAGTTCCTCTTCCAGCTGTTTCCTCTGTTTTTCAGCAGCGCTGGCCTCGTTCTTCAGCCTCTGGAGTTCGCCGTCCAGCAGGGTCCTCTGTTGTGCCGCATGGTCAAAGTCAGCTCTGAGGCGGATGAGCTCTTGCTCGGCAGAGAGCTTCTGTTGAGCGGTGTCATCTGCAAGCTTTCTCTGCTTCTCCAGCTCTTTCTCTGCCATTTCCTTCTGCTTCAGTGCAGCTTCTTCCGCTTTGCCTCTCTTCTTAGCCTCACGCTCTGCCACCTCTTTCTGTTTCTCAGCATCCTGCTGGGCAAGGCTCTTCTTCTGTGCCTCCTCCTCAGCCTGAAGCCTCAGTCTCAGGGCCTCATTGGCCTTCTGCCTCCATTTTTCCAGCTCTGATTCTGCCTCTTCTCTGGCTTTGGATGCCTCTGCTTGCTGCCTCTTGAGACCTTCCGCTTCCTCCTGCAACTGGAGGACCGCATCCTGCTCTTGTTTGAGGGACTCCTCCAGCTTGGACGTTTTCTCGACCAAAGACAGACGCTTGCTCTGGAGTTCTGCCGCTGCACTTTTTACAGCAACTTCCTCAACGACCTTGATCTGGCGCTGCTTTTCTATCTCTGCCTGTTTGAGGCACCGCTCAGCTTCCTCAGCCTGGAGCTTGTATTTCTCCAAGTCCTCCAGAGCTTTCTGTTTCTGCTTGGCTGCCTCCTTCTCAGCCTCGGCTTTCTTCTTCAGCTCGTCCTCTGCCTTGCGCTTCCGTTGCGTCTCTTCTGTCACCTGAGCGCGGAGTTTCTCAGCCTCCTCCTGTGCTGCTTTCCTCAGCCTGTCTGCCTCAGCGGCCTTGTCTCTCAGCTGCTGAAGCTCAGCTTCGGCCGTGGACTTCTGCGTTACAGTGGTCTCAAGCTGTAACCGGATTATGCGAATCTCCTCTTCGACTTTGATGCGACTCTGAAGGGCCTCCTCCACCTGCTGTGCCTTGGTTTTGATCTCTTGCTCGGACAGGCTCTTGAGTTGGTGCAACTCTTGCTGGATGTTCTGCTTCTGCTTCTCGGCGTCCACAGACACCACCTCCCTCTTGCTGACCTCCGATTTCATTTTGAGCTTGAGCTCTTCGGCCTCTTTCTCGGCCTTGGCGATGGCTTTGGCGTGAGTCTCGGCTAACTGCCTCTGTTTGTCTAACTCTGCCTGCATCTCTGCCATCTTTTTCTTCTCCTCTGCTTTTATCTTTTCAGCGGTTTTCTGTATTAGTGGAAGTAGACAGCATTGGGGGGTGGGAGGGAATAATAACATGGTTAAGGGGTTACAGGGTTAATTATGCAATTTTATCTTGGGTTACATTAAATGGTACAGGGAGATACATGGAAAAAAGTAAAAAGACATGTACAAAAACACTGGTTGTTACTTTGTACATTTCAAATTAAAACATCTTAGTTACACTGAAGAGAAATAGTTAACAATGAGTATTAAAGAGAGTTTTAAGCATTTGTTGAGAACATCATTGTACACTTTCTTGGATATATGGCACACAGAATGACACAACACTTCACTGAACAACACAATAGTGAATTTGGGATCTGGGATGACTACAAGCAGCTAAGATTGCTGACTAAAGAAAGTTTCACTGACAACAACATGGTCTGCTCCTACATCGGACTGCAATCGCTGTTCTGAATTCTAATGTGTAGCTCATAACTCATTCATGAGGGAGGAGTTATTTAGCGTAACTAAAGTGTGCAGAGATTATCAGCATAAGCTTCAGCAGAGGCAGAGAGAAAAGGGGAGGAATAGCTGCACTTTGCATAGCTAGTTTGAATGGGTCAAACTAACTGAGCAGCCATTTTGTGTTTTGATCATGCCTCATTTCAAAAAGCACAGCTTAGTGATGCAGCATGACAAGCAGGAGATATGAAGAATGTTTAATGACAAAAGAGTGAATGAATGAACAAAAGAATTAATGAATATGTTATACTCAGATGACAAACTTGACATGATGAATGTCAATGACCTCTCACTGCAAGTTTTAACTGATACTTGGCAAGGTAGTTGAGATTTGCAAGTATGTTATCTCGACAACTCTAAAGCTTGTCCTTACACTGATGTAAAAGGCGAAAGCACATGACGATGAAATGAAATGAGAAGTAATGCAAGAATTTAAAGGTAAAGATGATGAGTTAAATACCTGGTTATTGTGCGGATATTTTACCTCTTTAGTGCCCAAACATGACAAACATTCATCATGATAAAGCACTGGCAAGCAGTTTAGAGAAGCAAACAAACAAACATAATTTAAAAAGGTTAGAAAAGAAAGGGCAGAAAGAAAAAACAGTGCAAGAGTCCAAGCCCAGAAGAGAGTCAAACAGAAAGGTTCCTGGGGGATGCCGTTTATTACAGTAAGTCTGTCAAAAGGGAGTGTCCATTCTATTCCCACAAAATTGACAAAGCATATGGTGTTTCCCTGACGAGGGTGAGCATGCACAACATGTCTTTTGAGAAAATGGAGACAGTGAAGTTACTTCAGGCTGAGAAGGGATAGTGAGTGATAAGGGGGGGGTATTCTCCCACTTAAGGCCCTTGGCAGCTAAGGGGGGCAAGACAGCTATACATAGAGGATGGCAGACCACTGGTTGATGGGGATGTGCTGCACCACTAACATTCTGGGGTCTCCATAATCATAAGTTAACAACCTCACCTTTTTCATCTAATCTATTTAAAGAAGAAATCCACTTGCAAACTAAACTCAACATCAACTGTGAACTGAACTAAACTCATGTAAAGTAAACGTAAGGCTCACTCTGTGTACCAGATAAAGGGAGATATTTACTTCTAAACTTGTACACTAAGTCACTGAGTGGCATGGCCTATTGGTTGGTTCCATCCATGTTCGATTCAGTGTGCATACATTCTGGGTCCAACTCATATACAATGGTATAAAATAGTCTGTATGGTTCTACATACATGACAATATTACTATGTGTTAGTGATGATTTGAGTGGAGGAGCAGTGTTCCTCTTGCTCCTGCTGAGTTGAGCATGGTAGGCGCAACTTACCTCCTCATCCTCTAGGCGGCGCTGTGTGTCCGTGATGAAGATGATGTACTGGCTCATGAGTGTGAGCAGCTCGCTGTAGCGAGTTCTCAGATTGACATACTTCAGGAGAGAGAAGTCAGCAATGAACAATATATACTAATATGCAATTTAACAAACAAAAAATAATAATGAACAATTAATGAAATCAATATACTGCTTAAAATGTCTTAAGTTCTGAAAGATCAGATGGTTTGATTTCATCAGACACACTAGGAATGAAATAAACAGTCTCCTTCACCTACCTCTTGAATAATGTTGTCGGACACTGACTCCATTTTGGATTTCTTGGCGGGAGAGGCCAGTGGCTCTCCCAGGGCTTTGTAGGTGACCAGCTGAAGCTCATAGTCCTATTGGGAGATAAAGTTAGTCATTCTTCTCTAGCCATGGAGGCTAAGAGGGCTGGTGCTTATACCATCTTTCTGTGATGCTCAGCGGATAAGAATCATAGACCAACAGCCTTCCCCGAAGTCGGTACCCATTAACAGCTGGGTGGACTGACACAGTGCAGATAAAGTGCTTTGTTCAAGAAAACAATTTCAAGTCACTTAAAGTGATTCTGACTAGTGACTTTTCAGTTGCTAGCCATTACACCACTTAGGTACTGCGAGATAAAGTCAAGCAATCTACAAAGGACTCTGGCTTATTAGAGAGAAAAGGGGGAAGCTCACTTACCTTCACTGCATCGATGTAAGACTTCGCATATTTCTGACACTCGTCCACTTTATCTTTGTTTTGCTCAATCTCCTGCAGGAGTTTCTGTAAAAAATGTGAGTTTTCGAGTCAGAGCATTGTGAAAAGCTCCCAAACTTTATTTTCTTTATTCACTGCTTTACCAAAATTGAATGAAAAAGGAGAAAAAAAAAAGAAAAAAAAAAAACTTTAAGACTGTCCACTCTCCTTGCATACCTTCTCCTGAGCGAGTTGGTCCTTGAGCGTTTTGCTGCCACTGATGGGTGCAGCGCAGCTCTTCTCCTGTCTCTGTTTGGCGTCAGCTGACCAGTTGATGAGCCAGTCGTAGCTGTCTCTGTACAGCTTCATCTGTCGTCCCAAGTTGTCCAGCTCGCGTTGGCGCAGGTCGATCTGGGCGAACACGGCCTGCCAGCGCTCCTGCAAGTTGCAGACGAGCGTGCGGTAGTGCTCGAGCTCGGCGTCGCGTTCGCTGTGGACCATCCGCATGCGGTCGTGCACTGCTACGGCCTTCTGGAGCTCCCGGTCCAAGCACTCAAAGGTGGCCTGCTCTTCCTCCGCATCCGCACGCAGTTTCTGTGTAGATAGTCGAGTTTTACATTAACAGATAAATTCCTCACGGAATGTTACGCTCACCTGTCAGGTATTGAAAGTACAGTCTGCGATGGCATTATTGATATTTGAGTCAACAGTCAATAATATTATACCCCTACCTTCCATGCTACTAAATTTAAAAATAAATATTTGATTAGAGTCACAGAGTGTACCTTTAGTTTTGAATTTTTGATGATTTAGATATTTTACAATTATTTTTACTTGTGGGTGTCTGTACCTTGAGCTGGTCGAGGTGAGCCTTCACTTCTTTCTCCTCTGCAGGAACCTTGTTGACGTTACGCAGCTCGCCTTCAAACTGCTTGAGTGCATCCTCAGCTTCCTGTGTGCTACGGATCACCACGTTGATGGTCTTCAACCTGAATGATTGGGGGGAAATTATAGGATACCCTTTAAATGCCTATAAATATACTACTGTAGTTAACCCATCTAGGGAAATAGATTGGGTGAACTAATTAATAAGCATAATATATTATGTATTTTATGGGGTAATTTTGCTTTCTCTGAATATTTCTTTCCCACACAAGGTTGCTTTCAAGATGATTTTGATCTCTTGAGAGATGATTTTGTTTTCCTCAACTTTACCAGTGGTGCCAATAAATGTGGAGGGTGCTGTATTTGGTTTGGTGACTGGCCATGGTGCTGAAATGCCTAACAGAGGTTGTGTGTGGTACACACTGTACTGTATGTAATGTCTGTGGAGATTCCCAACAGTAAGGAGAAGTAAGTGAGAAGTAAGTGAGAAGTAAGTGAGCCAAAAGCTACTAGTGAATAATTGGGAAGAACTGATGCAGCGAACAGTCATCGCCCCTGTGCACTGTGATCTGGACGACAGGAGGTGGGATACTGAGCTGTCAGTGGGTGTGAAATACCAGGACATGTAGGGCAACTCTAGAATAAGGAAGTGGGGTGAATGACAGCTGTCAATCATCCCCATGGGCTCCTCCCATGACATGGCTTCAGAGACATTTCATATTGATATGTAAAATATTAAGTAGCTGAACATATAAATAATATAAGAACAAAGTATATTTTCAAGTTATTTGTACTGAGTGGGTGCTTACTTGTCCATGTAGACGGAGGACAGGCTGTGGACGTGCTCCATCTTCTTGAGGGTGATGTCCAGCTCTGAGCTCAGCATAGGCATGGAGCCGGAGGCCTGAGGGGACGCCAGCACACTGTGCGTCTGAGTGGCCACCTTATCCAAATCTTTCTTTATGCTCTCCAGCTCGATCTGCACTTGCTGATGGACACACACACACACACATACACAGAGTTAGGAGGTTTAACTACAACTAACAAAATTCACAGAAATAGATTCAATAGCTGTTGATCTTACTAAATGCATTAGTCAACGTGTTGCTCTGAGTTTGTAACATAAATGTGTTTGCTTTTGAAACTAAACAATACAGCTAGAAAGTGATACAAATATTTCTAGTGATTTTATTTAGTTTTTCACCTTCTGGTCAGTGGTCCTCTGGGCACAGGCCTTGAGGGGCTCCTTGTCCACCGGGTGTCTGAGGCGGTTAACGGTGCGAGTCTCACAGTTCTCCAGTCTCAGACGCAGGTCTCGGATCTGAGTCATGTACGTCTTACACAGAGATTCATCCTGCTCACCTGTAAACACACACACACACACACGTACACACACAGAGGTGGCGTTACAGGGTTGACTAGGAAGCGATAGGATAGTTACCAGTGTTTCCCATACATTGACTAATCTGTGGCGGGGCGCCGCCACAGATGAATATTCTATGTTTAATTTAATTTAATTTAATTTCATTTCATTTAAATATAAGGTCAAATCCTTGCATTGCCATTGAGCTGCGCTTTTACGCGACAGCCTTTCCTTGCCCGCCCGCTCTCTCTCGTAGCCCGCTGCCACTCCTCTGCATGTGCATTTAACAAAATATTCACGATTGTTGAAGGATTGTTGTTGCCATAGAAGCATTGCATAGAAGACGTCTGGCTAAATTGCTATTAAAGGAACCATATGTAAGATTGTGGCCAAAACTGGTACTGCAATCACTTTCAAAATACTGAAGAGCGATGTATCCCCCCCTCCCCTCCCCTGACTCGAGGTTGCCAACCCTGATGGCTAAACACTACTGACCGTGATTAGTAGTTAGGTGGAGGGTGGCGATCAGGCCAAAACACAACATGACATGACAAAACACAACATCAACATCAGTTGAGGGCTGCAACTTCACTTTTAAATGACAATATCCTGGCGGACTACTGTTGTCAGTGATATAAGTATTTGAAATGAACATGATTTCTTAATGTCTAGTGACATATCAGGGCCATTTTATGATTAATTGAAATATTTTTCTTACATACGGTTCCTTTAAATCCGCTTAGCATCGTGACCATGCTGCGCAAATTTGTTCAAAACTGCTGCATTGAAGTGAACTCTGCTAAGGTCTTATCACAACATAGTAGGCTACATTGAAGACTAAACTAAGTTAAGTTATGAAATCAAGCAGTATCTCAAAGCTAACGTTAGAATACTGTTTGGATGTCGAATTTAGAATGCTTAGCCTACTTACAGCTGCTTGTCAATTTCGTTGAAGGGCTCATTTTATTGACTCTGACACTGAATGCAAAATCCCGATGTAAATGGAAAAGTGTTTTCCAAAATTTAAAAGTGCTTGTCCCAAGAAGAAGTACGAACCTTTATTTTAACTATGTAGAAAACTTATGAATTACATCCACACATCAGCAGCCTTTCAACTGTGTTACAATTGCAAGGGTCCCCTCAAACGTCTTAAAAAGGCACTCAATTAGACCTATACACTACCAAGACGATCTTAATACCCCCCCCTTGTCAAAATTAGCTACCGCCACAAATTGAATCCAATTCTGTGGGAAACACTGGTTACACACACAAACAAACACAGTTTAGATACACCAACAAGCGAAATGCTGTATAGTAGGACTACAAGTGAAGTGATCTATAATAGCACCAGGATAACTGGTAACATACTGTATCTAGAGAACTGATGTTGTACACACCAGCTCTTATGCGAGTATCACATAACAGTAAAACACACACAAACACACACACACAGCAGCGCTTTTAGTAACAGGTGATATTGAACAGCAGAGATAACAGTTGGTCCCACTTTATATTAAGTATTCTTAAAGCAGTATACTTACAAGTCATTAATGCTAAGCAATGATATTCTATACATTATTCTATCACAAGCATTAGTGAGAACTCTTAATATGAAATGGACCTGGCATTTATTAGATATTCTTAGCAGAAAGCCACACCAAAACGTCACACAGCATAGCACTCATGGAGCTTTACCAGAGAGTGTTTCTGCTTCGGTGGGGACATATCCTGCAATGTCATTTCAACAGTTAGCCTAGCACCTCATCCTCATCACATTTCTGAATAATACATAGGCTATATGATGCTGTATGAATCATACATAAGCTATATGATGCTGTATGAATCATACACAGGCTATATGATGCTGTATGAATCATACATAGGCTATATGATGCTAAAATTAATCCTATGTAGGCTATATGATGCTGTATGAATCCTATATAGGCTATACGATGCTGTATGAATCCTATATAGGCTAAACGATGCTGTATGAATCCTTTATAGGCTATATGATGCTGTATGAATCCTATATCGGCTATAATATGCTGTATGAATCCTATATAGGCTATATGATGCTGTATGAATCCTATATAGGCTATATGATGCTGTATAAATCTTATATAGGCTATATGATGCTGTCTGTAAGACAAAATCAGTGATGTACTCTGTGGTAGTGGCCCACCTTGCTCCACAGACTGCAGGAGGACGTCGTAGTGCTGCTTGGCCGACTGGAAGCCATTCTCAGCCTGCAGACGGTCATCAGCGCCGAACAGCTCAGAGTCCTGGCTGTCCTTCATGAAGTTCTGGTAGTGCAGCTCCAGGTTCCTCAGGGCCAGGTTGTACTCCTCCACCTTCAGCGTCTTAAACTGGACCAGGGGAGAACAGACACAGAAATGAGTTATGGAGGAAAAGGAAATAGTTAATATCACAGAAATCAAACAACGGTAGGTAATACAACATTTGGGGAATAACATGAAAACACCTTTAACAATCTTATTTTAGTGTTGCAGGAGAAGTGGATCAACCACACTCCACTGGTTTGGTAAATAGTCTGTTTATTCTCGGAAGTTCATTGAGGGTAGTCCTCATTTTCAGTGATGCTGAGATAATGTGTAACGCTAGCTGTGCTGTGAATAAACCTCTTTCCTGACACTTAATGAGTGATAGACACTAGCACTGGTCTCCTTGCTAGCACCCCCTGCTCCCAATCTCAGGTGCCTCAAGTTTGTGGGTAAGAGCCCAGGCCGGTGTGGGACTGAACGCCGGACACTGCGGGTCACAAAAGTTTACCATGAGGAAGTTCCAGGAGTTGATGAGCTGGATGTCCCTCGTGAGGTACTGCCAGGACAGGAGGCTCTTCATGTCCACGTGAAGCCTCTGCCAGAGCACAAACAGCTTCTTCAGACCGCCGTCCAACCTAGAAACATGACATTAATTTATTCAGTGAAGGTGAGATGCACATTTCATTGCAACAATTCGGTACAAAACACTCCATAGTGTCGGTATATCACTGTCCTCTTTTCTTTAAGTCTGACCCAGGGAAAACAGAAAAGTAACTAATGATGATTAATTATTTAATGTTATTGGGGTTTTTTTTCTTATGCTGACCAGATACAACAGAAAAGAAAATTCAAGTGTATGTGTGTGTGTTTTAGCATCTGTCTGTGTGTGTCATATTAAAACATTAGAGAAGTGTTTTTATGGAATCTAACGAGAGGTCAAAGGTTAAACACTCACTCATTAACGCTGTCCACCGCCTCCTTATTGATTGGGGGGACAACAAAGCAGACAGAGGGCATGGTGGCTTCGCCTCCTTTGGGGTTCTTCACCTTCCACTTGGAGGGCTCGGTGTTGTTCAGCAGCGTACAGTCATCGCCTCTGTGCACTGTGATCTGGACGACAGGATGCTCACGGTTAGACCGATGGCACTGAATATGGCTTTCTTTTCTACTCCTTTTTTGAATAAATCTGTTAGTTTGAATATTTTGCAGCTGTGTTTGAGAAAGGAGCGAGTCTCAGAGTCCCTGCGCACTGTGATCTGAACGCCATGTAATTCACGGTTAGAGGGGTCGGACAGAATATATTTTTCTTTGTGGGTTTGAGGTAGGAACAGGTCACAGTTTATCAAGTATAGAGAGTATGGTAATTGCAACCTGGTAACTGGGATAGGGATTGGGATTTGTTTGAACTTGCAACTGTTGGCACAATCATTACAGTGAGGAAATGTAATATGTGTATTTATCTAGTTTTGGTGGTTTCCAAATTTCACATGACACCACAAATGAACTGTGAAATGCAACCATTGATGTCTGTATAACCACGAGAGAATCAGTCTGTCAGTCGTGTCAAGATAGGCTAGACTGATGTCATGGTTTAGCTCTCCCCTCATCACAAGACAAGTAAAAACTGGCCTGCAAATAGTAAAAAAAAAGATAATCTGGAGACTGAGTGTCACAATGTTCCTGCTCTGTGCTCTGGAATTCAGCTCAGCTCCATGGACTTTGTGGGCATGATTGCAGTGAACAATCAACATAGTGTGCTGTGTACAAACAAACAGTTTCCAGAAAAAAAACCACATTGGGATCAAAATGAGATACAAATAGGCTACAAATAATAATGACACAAAGGGTTCACAAAAACAAGGACACAACAAACAAGCAAAAAACACACAAACAAACAAGCCAGAAATAAACAATCCAACAGCAAATGACACATTAAGAGGGTTTCTAACATCTCTGCCTCACCTCCATCTGTTTAAAGTCGCACACGGCCTGCACGGGCTGCTTGGCCTTAACCGAGTTGGCAGGGTTACGTGGTTTCAGCTGGACGACGGTCTTGGCCCGTCTGTTGAGGCCGTCCAGGTGAGTCTTAAACTCATTTAGCTGCTCCTTTTCATCCTGCTCAAACACACAGGACTCGATGAGGAATGGACGGCTTAGACGTTACGTGTTAGCTGAAAGCTTTTCCCACTCTAGGGGAAATCTTCTAATATTTGATTGCTATGAATTTATCATCTTCTGCAACATCTCTCTTGTGATACTTGTGGACGATTAATGTTCACAGGAACATGTTAACAGCACACATTCTAAAGTTAAAAGTAACAAAATCACGGCAAATCTTCATACTGGAAATCCAAAAAGCTACTCTTTAAAATGATTACACTACACATGGCCCAGTGTTTGAAAGTTACAGATGGGCTACACCAGGCCTGCAACTGAAGTGCTCCGTTCTGGAACGCTGGTCTAATGTTTTCCTAATGTCACGTCTGGTGTAGCCAGTTCCATTGATTATAGTGGAAGCTGATTGTTGCAGCTCATGCTCAGTGAACGGAGTGCATCAGTTATGTGCCTGGTGTACCTTGCCTGTTACAATGACAGCCGTCCGGCATGGGGTGCTTAACGTGTCTCACTCACCGCTGAGTCCTGCAGCAGGTCCTCCAGCCTTGTCACGGTGATGGCGCGGTCACACACGTACTTCCTATTCATCGTGTCGTTGATCTTCTTCATCTGGTCCTGGGCATCTTTCACGTCATTGAAGAACTGCAATGGTGAACAGAGGGAGGGATACAACATGGCTCAGCTCACTAGCAAGACTTTATCTCCCTAACAGTTTTACTCACTCCGATGCAAAAACAGAGGCGTTTATGTGTGTGTGTGTACGCGTGTGTGTGTGTGTGTGTGTGTACCTGGAAGTAGGCAGTGTTTTCTTTTAGGTGTGTCTCAATACAGCAGCACAGCTGGAGGATCCAGCTCCACTGGGTCTGTAGGGCTGCAGTGAAGGCCTGAGAGAAGGAAAGAGAAATAGAGGGAGGGAGGGAGAGAGAAAGAGAGAAATATAGACAGAGGGAGAGAGAGAAAAGAGTGAAGAGAAAAGGCAAGACAGAAGGGAAAGTGGGGTGTATATGATAGAGGAAGAACGAGTTATCAAAGGTCAAGCTGCCAAATCTGTTTCCAAATCTGTATCCAAAACACAACGAATGACACATTCATTTTTTTTTTAGCTGAAGTCTTGGCTCGGCTGCCTCTCTCTGCGTCCTACCTCGATGGTTTTCTTGCCAGGGTGGCCTTCCTTCAGCAGTTTGTCTCCTGTGGCCTGAACAGTGTTCACCTTCTTCTCCCTATGTTCCAGCTCACGCATCAGACCCTAACACACAAAATTACCTTACATTACTACACAATACTATGCAAACATCCTATGACTTTTACACATTACTACACAATACTACGCAAACATCCCATAATGTCACCACATGTTACTCAGCGTTTTTTTTTTTTTTCAAACTAAAAATAATTTCATGACTGGTCTTGATAATTGTAAATTATTGTAAAATATTGTGCTTTGAGAGGTTGAATGTTGAGAGGAAACAGTTCTCGTACTGAGTAGTTGTCCTTCTTGGTGGTCATGTTGGTGTTGCGGTCGCTCCAGTCGTAGTTGACCTCCTCTTCCTCTTTCTCGTTGAGCCACATCAGCTCTTTGGTGGCGGCGGTCACAAAGGCGTGAAGCTGATCCAGACTGCGCAGGCGTGTTTTGCTGGAGTTCTGGAGGAGACAAGACACCTTGAGAATTACTACCATGTCAGGAGAAGTCTCTGTCCATTGATGTTATCACAACTTTTGGTGTCTGTCCTGAAGTGGATTTAAAGTGAAAGTGACAATGGCTTGAGTTTGGTTACATCCATCTTAGATAATAACCTGCTTTCATGCATGTAAGAAAAGTGCAATTGTTCAAAGACTACAGTAAACTGTACTTAATCTACCTTCCACTCCACATACAGTAAGTCTTTAAGATATGCTTTCTTTTTGGTATAAGGTGATCTCTATATGATCACTTAATGCGTAGTGAAGCTAAATTCAAGGCACAGTGAAGCTGAACTTAAAGTAACTTGAAGGGAACATCTCCAATATTCATCATTCATCATCCAGTTTTCTGTTTGGTGTAAGGTGATGGTCAGTACATGACCACTATATGCATACATACAATATAAGAGTGTTACTGTGGGCACATACCAGGAGCTTTGCATACTGCAGGTCCAGTTTCCCCAGATAGTCTCTGTAGGCTCCCTTACTAAGAGGGGTTAGCTGACTCTGAGGGGAGAGGAATCAGATATACTTCATGTTTAAGATGAAAACATACATACACATTACTGCATAACAGTACTAACTGTTGGGGTACTGGGGCCTACTTTGACCAGAACCACTCTTGTAATTTAGCTGTAGCACATACCGTAATAAAATAATATGTTCTACTGTGCGTGTATAGACACATTTTTAACATTTTGCTAATTACATGTTGATGGATACTATTGCAGGACCTTTGTAATACCCAATGTTGCTTCTGTCTGTTGTGTCTTTATTTAGTATAGCTGAAGCTGTATGAAACTCTAACATATGAAACTCCTATGTTCAGACTGAGCCTTTTAAACACCTTGAGACGGATTCTTATGTTAAAACTGAATTAAATTGAATTGATATGCAGCTGACATGTACATTTACATTTATTAATTTAGCAGATGCTTTTATCTAAAGCGACTTTCAAAAAACCTCTCTCTCTCTCTCCTCTCACCTCGTCAGCCCTGGCGCGGTCGATCTTGGACTTGAAGTCCTCGACGGACTGGTGCAGGCCGCGGTGGCTGCCCAGCTGAGACTCCACGGAGGGCAGGTCGGCGCCCCATTCGGCCCCGTCGATCCGCCGCTGGTTCTCCTCCACCCAGGCCAGCAGGTCCTGGATGTAGCGCAGCGTCACCTCATCCAGCTCCGGACGCACGCGCGTCGACTGCTGCTGCATAGATACCTGAGACAGGGCAGAGGAGGACGTTACTAATGTTTGGAATGAAATGGACAGATATTAACAAAATGCTACTAACATGTATATTCCACATCTTAATTTCATGATAAACTGAAACGTCAGGCTTTTGTGTCTTTCTTCACAAGGAGGACTGAATTCTTTGTTTTGTGATATATGTGATATTGTGAAATATGATACCAGAGTATATTAACCGTATATCTAACTTTTATAAAGCATACGAATATGATGCCATACTGTATATCATTCACAGAAACGCACAAATATCATGTTTCATGTAAATGAGTAAATAATACAAGTACACACAACATCTTCATACAGTTAGCACAATATAAAACTCTTCAGCATCGTCACCTGAGACATGGGCACCTGCGCCACCTGTGCCATTGGCACTTGGGTGAGGGTCACACCAGACTTCAGACGAAGGTTGTACTCGCTGCGCAGGTTCACCAGGCGCTCGTGAAGTCGGTACACCCTGAGGATCAGACCAGGAATATGAATGAGGGACTGGTGCAGAAAAAAAAATGACATTAAGAAGGCAATGCTTGATGAACATGTATTACTGTTTCTTACAGAGAATAACACAATTGGTTAAATGCATTTTCTGCTGTGCAATATTGGAATGGCACAGGAATGCAAAACTAAAACATGTGATTTGATGTGGGGAAGGTGTGCGATGCTTCATGGTTGGTAAGTAGCAGGGCCCTCTGGGTGTCCAGTCTTCTTACCTTCTGTACATTTGTTCAGCTTGTAAGTGGCGTCCATCTTTGAGCTGCTGGACATCGTTGAACAGGAGTCGGATCATGCCCTCTGCTTTGTCCAGATCGGCCTCGACCTCACCGGTGTGCTGGGCTGGCTTACCTGCGTTCATCATGCGCACGTCCTACAGAACATGCATACATGCACACATGCCATACAGATTTGAGCAAGTACAGAGAGCCACAAGAATTCAATAGACAGACAAATATCAAAATAACTGATCAAAAGTTTTGCTTATTGATATAGAAATATACTTATTCCTTTTTTCCTTCATTTTCCACATACAGTATTCATTAATTCATTCATTCATACATAAACAATCATTCATTCATTCACGCACCCACTCACACATTCATCCATCCATTTGTTAATTCGTTCATTCATTAATTCATTCATTCACCCACTCATGACTGGATGCTCACCGTTTGCAGCAGGGTCTCCACCTGGTTGAGTTGCTCCTCACAGACGCCAGACTCCATCTGCACTTTACTGACAATCCTCTGGAGACGCTCCATCCTGCAAAAACAAACCAACGTCAGTCACACACACCAACGTCAGTCACACACACCAACGTCAGTTAACCACACCAACGTCAGTCACACACACCAACGTCAGTTAACCACACCAACGTCAGTTAACCACACCAACGTCAGTCACACACACCAACGTCAGTTAACCACACCAACGTCAGACACACACACCAACGTCAGACACACACACCAACGTCAGACACACACACCATCATCTAACACACAAACCAGTACCAGACACAACACAGACACACCATCTCTAATTTAATCTAAATCAGCGCAACCATAAAGATAACAGTCACAATATTACTGGGGATGTCAACATGCACAATCATCTTTTTTGTTTTTTAAAAAAAGAAAAAAAGATAGCAGATAGCAGCAGCAGTCCAACAGTAAGAGTGAGAGGACAGACACTCACGGCCTCCTCTGGCGAAGCAGGTATCTTAAGCCATGACTGTCTCCATAGAAAGCCATACTGCTAGGAGGGTCTGAAGCAACAGTGCTTTGAAACTGAGCTGAACTAAGCAGAGATGGGTTTTCCCTCTACACTAGTAAAACCCCAGTACAGTCTCAGTATCACTGTCTGCTAGCTCCAAACTGGCCTCCCCTGCCCTGCCCACACACACACACACACACACACACACACACACACACACACACATACACACAGTCTTGTGACAGAAGGCTGATACCATCTGTTGATGACAAATTACTTGGAGACGGACTTTAATAACAAAAACAAAACGAAGAAAATGAAAAAAAGTAAAAATGAATGGGCCAACTACAAGCTGACCGCATTTGTTAAATACCGGATTTCAACTGACACCAAGCAGTTGAAATTCAAGCAATATCTTAATAATAATGGTCAAGAAAACCTTGGGATATGTCTCAAAAATGGCTGATGTACTGTATGATCATTGTGTGCAATCAAATGAATAAGTAAAACATTTTTATCAAACTTAAACATCAGATGCCAGCTGCCATCCAGCTATATTTCTGGTTGTAAATAACACGACACAAGTCTTATTTGCATCTCTATGGCATTGCTAACATCATAGCAACCTCTTCTACGACTGAAACTTCAGTCAGACTTCAATACATTTCTCTACTACTTTCTCCACTATGTCTCCCATGTGCAGGTAAACTAAAAAAACCCTCTTCTAACAGTCCATCATCTATATGCTCATATTTTTGGCATCAATGTTAAATATTTTCAAGGTGAAGAGGTTATGATAAAGAATACTTTATGTGAATTTGAGGCATTCCTTACTACTGTGAATGTAATGTGATGTGAGAATACATCCACATTGTCCACGCGCATTACCTTTCAAACTCGGTTCTCAGCAGGCGTTCCCTCTCCAGAATGGCGACGTGCAGCCGACCCCATTCCTTCTCCACGTCAAATGGGTGGTAATTGGAGGGAACTTTGATCTGACCTGCCTGAACAGCACCCTACAAACACAAAGAACACCACGATCACCACCTCATTACCAAGCCACTGAATTCATGTCATAAAGTTAGATTGGATGACAGCCTCAGATAAATAAAGGTAAAGGTGACTGATATATTGTCAGATAAATAAAGGTAAATGTGACTGATATATAGCAGATGCATTTATCCAAAGCCAGACAAACTCGGGACTCGAACTCGGTCGAACCGCTTGTCAGGCAGTGACGCTGCCACTTCTCCAAATGGTAATAAAAAGTAAAAGTTTGTGCATATAAAATGAAGCAGAAAAAGTAGCAGTGGTTGTCAGTTGTATATATAACCAAAACTCTTCTAAGCTTCTTAGTGACAGGAGTGCACAGAAAAATTGAGATGGCACGTGTGATATTGCAAGATTTATCAACATTGTACCTTAATATTTATTCATGTTTACCTCAAAGGATCTGAAGATTTGTTTGGAGCGGTTCTTGTCAGCCTCCTTCGCTGGCAACTCAGTCTCTTTAAACTTGAGGAACTGACGCCAGAGAACCTGTGAAGACATCATGGAGCCCTCAGTATTCTGTCATGGTGCCAAACACCTTCATTTCTAAGTCTATGCTTGAATGCCAAAAGCCTTCGGTTTCCAGTCTAAGGCTTGAGTAGACTTGAAAGTCGCGGCTGAAAAATGTTGTCACATTAACCACCTACAGTACGATAAACCCATATCAAATCATAATCCAGATTAGATATTTTATTTTCAGAGAATGTCACTTAGTGTTACGAGTGTTCACAAGTATCACTCTACAGCCGATATTGATAATTGCATAATGAAACGGCTAACAAATCTCACGTCTATCTCGTCGTAGCTGGTGGGGAACTTCCTCTCCTCGAACACGATGATGTGGTGTCTCATCCACTGCAGCAGCATGGTGACCAGCTCATAGTACTCCTGCCAGCGCAGCTCCAGCTCCTGAGGCAACACAGCAATATCATCTTTACAGCAACTCATGTACAGCATTTATATCATCAGCCTTTAGTTAATCATAAAGTTAAAGTTAAAGTTGACTGTATTAAGCAGACGCTTTTATCCGACAATATTTTATGCTACACAGACTCGCACCAGCGGCTTCAGGAATCGGTCCGGGGCCGACCAATTGGTCCAAGTGAAAGGGACAACTTTTCATGTCAACTAATCATGCCAAGTCATTTGTTATCATGACACTTCAGCACATCCAGCTGCTATCAAAACAGGAATGAATCAACTTGTAAATCAAGTTTACAGCAATTTACTGTAAACAGTAGTTGAGTCCTTGTCATAACATTGGCATAATCATGTCATGTCATTCGTCATTACGACAGCAAATAGTATGTCAAATCCTTCTTAAAGGTGCTCTAAGCGATGCTGAGTAACGTCACTTCTGTTGACTTTCAAACAAAACAGAGCTAGTTCGCTACTTCCTCCCCCTCCCTCCCGTGCTGCTCCCGTGCAATTGAAATCTCCTAAACGCGCATCTCGTCTGGGATTTGCTGGAACAGTTTGTTATGTTTTTATGGGCTAGGTTTGCCCAGGTTGTTTTTGTTGCCATTTTTGGAGCCTGAGCTGTCCACAGAGATCGCATTTTTTTACAGTGTATTCAGGACATAGACAGCTAGCGGTTAGCTAGGTGATGCTTGCAGTAAGTGACATAAAATATTTAGCCTAAAAAACATGTGGCATCGCTTAGAGCAGTGGTTTTTAAATATATATATTTTAAATATACCTATTACTATGAGGGTTGTTATACAATGTCATTATAATAATTTGGTGCATATCTGAACATTATAATGACTGGGAATAACAGTAGAGTGATAGCTCTCATATAGCAGAAAGCCCCAAATGCAATTTTTACACACTGTATTCTCCATTGCGAAGTGCTTGTGGCTAAAATAATTATTAGGATTAGCTTAATGTATTTTTACATTTGCCTTAGTATTGTCAATGGGTTTAATAACACATTAAGGGGGTCCTTGGCCAGAACCTAGTGGTATTTGGGGGGCCTTGTCGTGGAAAAGTTTGGGAACCCCTGGCTTAGAGCACCTTTAATGACATTATCATATTAGTACTTTCTATCATGACACTTCAGTAGTCCCATATATGTGATATTACTACTTTTGCTTTTTTTTGTTATTAATTATTTTTTATTTTTAAATGATTTTACCTTGTGCGTTTTATGTTTTCTTTTTATTATGATCTTTACCTTTTGAACTATTCTCTGACTATATTGTCCTTCTATGTTTTTATTTGTTATTACTGTTTGCTTTTGTTTATGTAAAGCACATTGAAATGCGCTATATAAATAAACTTGACTTGACTTGACTTGATATTGTGTTATCAGTCATGATGGCTCTCTTAATGTTAGATGCTGCAACTAATAAAAAATGGAAAAGTCAAAATCCATACTTTATTACAGGTTATATATCTACACATAATCCGCCATGAAAATGTCTCACTGTTTATTATCTTATCAGACTCACATTGGCTTTGACGCCATCTTGGACATCGGGTACTCTGGGCATGACATCATAAACAGAGGAAACATAGGTGATAATGGACTTCTCATCAGGATGGGGAACGTCCACATCTAGGCAATGTAGGGTGGAGAGAGGTTAGCTATGCAGGAAGGAAAAAACGACTACTACTACTGCTATTACCAGTACTTCTACTATCACTTTATTAAAGGCAATAATTTAAAAAAATCACTTTACTTCCACTGTACTTTCTACTTGCACTTTGGACTTAATGACACTTCCAGAATTTTACTGCAAGCTGTGCTTAACCAACATTTATGCTAAAAATGAGTAAGAATAAACGCCCAACAATTAAATAATATTGCTGAAAAATGTAATTGTGGTTTTAAAGTACTGACAATAAAATACTTTAAAGAGGACTTTAACCTGAATCTATCAAGTAGAGGGAAAGACTGCCAAGTAAATCAAATCCAAGACTGGATTATAATTGAAGTGATACACATGTCCAAACAGACAAATTGGATGTGGCGACTGGTTTTATTACCTTCGGGATCAAGCAGACGGGTGACGCCCAGCTCGCGCTCCGCCACGTTGAACGCCTGCTCCAGATTCTCCAGGTTAGTCTGTCGGTAAACTTTTCCCATGTCAATCAAACCTGGCCTGGAGGGACAAAGCCGGACAGACAAAATAAAAGGGTTTCAGTATACCAGTAACCTCAACGTTTTCAATGGTTGATTAGTGGTTTGAAGGTAAGCCATTACTAGCTTGCACACTGAATCGCTAGTAACCTGTGGTGGGTAGGAAAAACAGTCAGGTACCTTGAAACAATTCTCCTCTTCAAATGAGCATACATGTATCTGTGGATTGCTCTTACAACTAAGACCGAAATACACACATACTATAAGGTCTGCTTGACAGGGACAACCTGCACTCCCCTCCCACCCATAATGATCCTATATTGCAAATGTACATACTGTAATTATACTTATACAGTACATGCCATATTCTACTGCTATTCATTCCATTCTTAGTGTTCTGTTTTGTATTCTTTAATGTATTCTTAATTCTTATGTTAAGTGTATTAAGTGAGTGTTGTACTTGAAAGCAAAGATTAACAGAGTCAAATTCCTTGTTTGTTTACACAAACCTGGCCAATAAAGCTGTATAACATATAATAATAACTATATCTTGTCTCTTTTGAAATCCATCCAAACAGGGCTATAAAAATGAAGGTCAGGTAATGGGTGCTTCCTCGTAGATCATAAATCTGAGCCTGCCAGCTGTAAAGGTCAGCCATCAGAGTGTGCAGGTGAGGAAGTTGCCTGGCCGTGATTGACATGCCTTTCAGGAGGCAAGCAAAAACAAGAGACTCGCCCATTCCTGCCTCTCCTTGAGTGCAGAGACTGCCGTGCATCCCCTGCCCTAAGTATATACAAATCCAATCTTTCATGAGCAGATGCTGCCAAGAATGCAGTTTCAGCTCCAGTGGCGTGCACATACATGCTCTACATTTACATATTAAATTGTTCAGAAGGAGCTCTCCAGCTTCACCAGCAACACAAACGGCAAAGCACATTTTCTACAAATGAGCATAATGACACCTAAATGCCGTTGCCACTATGATGTAGTGATAGGCAGTTTCAGTTACTGTTAGTGAGTTTGTAATGTTTTGCTCTTAAATTAATGATTTGGAATGATTTTCTTTTAGAACTAGTGGCCAATTCTTTTTTTTCTAACAAGTCCACAGTAACCAACTTTTTACGAGACTAGAGAAAAAATGGAACATTCCTCTTGTGTCATGGTAGTATCCCTGTCTCCCATTCTTGTTTTAACAAATCCACAGCATCACAGAACATGAGATGCAGGAGGATACTGTTTCTTGAACAGATAGACAGAAACATCCATACACTGCCTGCACTCTTCTGACTTGGTAGTATCCCTGCTGGCTCGCCATGGGGGCCTCTTCGAAGTAGCACGCCTGTCTGTAGGACAGCCTGTCCCGAGGGATGGAAGGATGGTGGTGTGATGTATCGCCCATCACCTGCTCCCCACTGTGGGAGCTGCGGCTTAGGGACCTCCTGCTCATCGAGCTCCTGCTCACAGACATCTGGCTCAGAGTCTCGCTTGCCGAGTCGTAAGAGCTTTCGTTGGGCAGGTCATCACAGAGCATCACCACCCGGTCCTCGAGGTCGCTGACCGAGCCGTGAGCGCTGCTCGAGGCCGAGCTGCCATGCCGCTTCTTGCGGTGGAATTTCTTCTTCAGGCTCCACATGGTTATTTGTGGTGACAAGAGAGTTATCCTCCTTTAGGTTCAGACTTGTCTACTGCTTTAAGCAAATCAGACTCAAGACGATAGCTCTCGTTTTCCATGAAAAGCTAGAATGCAGGCATCACAACTCCCTTCATGTGCACATGGTTTTCATAGTGCCTGCACACACACAGCAATAAAACAAGTCTTCACAGAAAAATTCTTTTACGTGATCAATTCCTGATCAAATACTTCATATTTTATGTCAAAACATCCCCAGTGCAGTCTTATCCATGCTCGGTTCCTTGCAGCCAGATTGTTTACCCTTCAGAGTTTTCAGAGTCCAGGAGTGAACTCCTCTCCCCTCTCTGGGTCGATCCTGAAGTGAAGAGTTTTTATCCGCTCTCGGATACCTGCTCTTAGCATAGCTGAACTCTTGTAGGTACATGCTGCAAGTTAAAAGATTCGCCTGCAGGGTTGGTATCCTTGAACTCTTTCTTCCCCACCTCCACCAGAAGAGTCAGGTTTCACTTCATATCTATAATCCCTCCCTGCTCTTTCTCTCTCTATTTTTACTCAATTGTGTGGCGGGCGTGTGAGGACTTTTGTCTTTCATTGGATACCTGTCATAGGGTTATGTATCGCACATTACCTACTGTATTGTAAAGAGGAAAGCTTAAGCCAGGGCCAGCTGTTGCTCAGACATTTACTGATGCTTCTCATTTTAAATTAAGAGAGATTAGCTGCACACTCTTTTGCCTTTTTCACTATTTATTTACAACTGACGTTTCGGCAACAGTCTTCATCAGGATTGAATAACGTTTTGGCAACAGCTTTGCCTCACTAAATTCTGATGAAAACTGTGGCGAAATGTCATACCATCCTGATAAAGACTGTTGCCGAAACATCATTCCATCCTGATGAAGACTGTTGCCGAAACGTCAGTAATAAATAAATAGTGATTTATCTAAAAAATCATTGTGGCCAGCACTTTTGTCTGGGTGTGAGCTCCTTCACCATGTTTTGTCCAGGAGGCTTCCCATTTATCAACTGTATTATAGACCCTTTCAACAATAAAAACAAAAACAATGCTTGAACGTTCTATTTGATTCCCAATAGAGTCCCGAAGTGTGACGTAGCGTTTCCATGACGGCAGAATCACTGGATCTAAACAAACTTTCGAAGTGGCATAAATAGCATTGAATGTAAACATGTGGCATCATTTCTAGCTAATAAAAATAAATATATCCATTTAAACGTGTTTTACCTGCTAGGCAGCAGCTTAGCCACATAACACGGATTCCCTGGCAGGTGTAATAGAAAGAAACAAAATTCCAGTGGATATTTCACGTCTTCTCAAAGACTGGCGGCCAAAAAAATAAAGCCAAAACACGTCCGTGAATTTAAAGATTTTAACCGCATGCTGTGAAGTTACATGCAGGTCTCTTTTACGGAGGAAACCCATGCTAAAATAAAACTCTGTAGTCACGAATTTGATCGTGTTGGTATGAATATATGTTGTAGTATGTGATTCCTACAGTGTAAAAAAAATATACTAACGTCTTAGAAACGTTGTAAAATTATTGAAATAGATTAAGAAAGCCACCGCTATGGTGATTTCTAATGGTAGATTGATTTGTTTAGATCCAGTGAAATTGCTGCCTTGGCAACGCTACGTCATGGCTTCGGTACTCTATCTACTTCCTCTGCATTAAGATAACATATGGAATGTTAAAACGGAAGCCTTGTGGGGCCAACTATGATGCTGATAATGGAACTCTCTTGAAAGGGTCTATAGACTATGATGCTGATAATGGAACTCTCTTGAAAGGGACCCTTTCAAGAGAGTTCCAATATCATAATTAACCCTAAGGCTTCGTTTTAACATTCCATATGTTATCTTGATGCAGAGGAAGTCGATTGGGAACCAAATAGAACGTTCAAGCATTGTTTTTGTTTTTATTGTTGAAAGGGTCTATAGTCCCAATCTACTTCCTCTGCATCAAGATAACATATTGAATGTTAAAAAGGAAGTCTTGTGGGGCCAACTATGATGCTGATAATGGAACTCTCTTGAAAGGGTCTATAGTTAACCCCAGGCGCCATCTGTGTCAGGGCAAGTTGCTGCACAGACATTTCTTTTTTACAGGAGATGGCTTTCTTACCGCATCTCTGTATTTCCTACAACCTACAGTAGGCCTACACAGAAGAAGTTTTCAGCTTTCAGAGACTATGGTTGGGTGCTTACATAGAGACAGCTACAGCCTGTGAGATGAAACTAGAGTGCTTCTCTACCCTATTTCAGAGGATCTTACATCTATTTGTGTGCTCACTTTTCATGTGTTCTCTTTTGTCAGGGTTTTGTGTTATGTGTGTACTGCAGGGCTTGTCTCTGCTACTGTCTGACAGACTTAAGTAATGATGATTACAGCAACTGTGCGAGGTGCAGCTTACCTGTGTGGGTGGGCTTATTGGCATTGGTGCATGATAAGTGTAGTATCTAATAAGTTACCATATCTTACCCTTTGTGTGGTGGGGCTCACCTGTGTGTGTGTATGATGTGTGTATGTATGTGGTTGGGGATGGTGTGTGTGTGTGTGTGTGTGTGTGTGTGTGTGTGTGTGTGTGTGTGTGTGTGTGTGTGTGTGTGTGTGTGTGTGTGTGTGTGTGTGTGTGTGTGTGTAAATGTTAATAGCTTAAAATGTTATTCTATTGCTGTAAGTCGTATTGCATAAACACGTCTGCCAAATGAATACATATAAATGTAAATGTGTGTGTGTGTGTGTGTGTGTGTGTGTGTGTGCCTGCTGTGTTTCACCTGTGGTTGTGTATGTGTGTATGATATGTGTGTACTATACTGCGCTACAGTATTTCACCTGTGTTGGTGTGTATGTGTTCAGCCCGGCTCTGTTTGGCAGGTACAGCTGTATATGAGTGTGTACGATATGTGCGGAGGAACAGTGTGCTCCTGTGTGTTTGTGTGTGTGTGTGTGTGTGTGTGTGTGTGTGTGTGTGTGTGTATGTGTGTTTGTCATGTCTCACCTGTGTTTGTGTATGATGGCGTTGAAGAGCTTGCCGTCCCTCCAGCTGGTGGTGAAGTTGTCGCAGCGCATGCCATGGTAACCCTCCACCATGCGCTGAGACCACAGCAGAAGCTTCTCCTTGGCCGTCATGTCATCCGACTGGCCGTTCACCTGGATGTCGGAAATCTAAAACACACAAGGAAGACAACATGTATAATGAACCCAAGAATTAAAGGAATTATCCAGAGTAAAATGCAAAAAATTAAAGGAATTATCCAGAGTAAAATGCAAAAATCGTGAATTTCCAGAGCGTGTTACTCCACACTGCAAACGACTCCTACGGACTTTCCCCTAAAGACGCCAGCTGCAGCAGGAACATTTCCGGAAAGGTACTGGCTTTATGAAATTCATTCTGGACTCTCTATCCGACCACATAAAGACCTCGGGATACTTCGGTTTGGCTTTAGGGACCCTCTACTCACTACCACGTAAGTGTAATGTTGTTTGGAACTGTAGAAGAGGTATAAAAATAGCGTTTTGTAGCGGCGAAATGACTTGCCCTGGTCACTTCCAGGCTAACGAGTTTTGACTAAAAACGGTAAAATCGAACTTTCTCAAAACACATCCAAATGACATGATTTTGATGTCAACTCAACGTATGTACTCACAATCATCCGTAAATTGATCTAAAGTGCATTTTACTTTAAAGGATAATTCCTTTAACCTGGGTGTCAATACCTAAGAGTTCATTGGGCCGGTGCTTTGACCCGGTTCCAGCAAGCAGATGAGAGTCATAGAGTCCCCCTGGATGGGACACCAGTCCAGAGATTCAATAATAGACCAATTCATTCCAGAAAGACTGCAAGTGGTGGTGGTGATTTTTTAGTCACTTTCAATGATAGTATCTGCTCAATGTTAAATACTTAAGCCTTAACCTTAACCCTGATCTGTAAAATGACCATAGAAATATGACAATTGATTTGAAATTGTATACCATAAATGTGCTACTTCACAGGCAGACACTTGCTGAATGTGTGGGGTCAACATGGAGCAAGAAGACACAACACTAAGGATTCATCCTATTGCACCACCTATGCACCACCTATGCACCCTTGTGTCCTTGCACTCCTACCCTACCACACACCCTAAACACCCTAATACCCTAAACCCTGAGTTTGACTCCTTGAATTCTTGAACTGCTATTAAGTAAATGGCATGGTAAATGGACCGCATTTCTTTTTTCGGCTCCTGTGAGCACCCAAAGCGCTTTACGTTATCATGCCTCACATTCACCCATTCACACACCGATGGTGGAGGCTGCCGTGCGGTTATATGAGGTTACTGTTCATCACTGAGATGACCCACAGTCAGGATTTCCCTCCAGCTATCTTAAGATGTAATTTAACCAGGCTGGCAGAACAAAGAGGGCTGGGAAAGGATGTCGCCTGGCACTCATACAAACCAGACACAAACACCCCCACACACAAACACACACACACACACACACACACACACACACACACCCCACAAAAGAATCCGTGGTGACTCAGACAACACATGGAAACTACTTCTCCACCCAATCACACTGTAGTTTTACAAGATGGCAAATGATTTGAGCTTCCCTTTCCCTCAACACACACAGAGGGTACAGGGAACACAGTTACAACCGCACATGCACACACAAAAGCACACACGTACGTACGCACAAACTCACACACTCAAACACACACACATATGCACACACATGCACACATACACATGAAAACACACATGCACGCGTGTGCGCACGCACACGCACGCACACACACACACACACACACAAACACACATGCACACACAAACACCATTGTAATGCCAAGAAGGAAACCATTGTTTATAGTTTCATAACATATGCCAACTGGAAAGTGTCAGATGATGTTGTTTTTTCCTCTGCCTGTTCTTGCTTTATTCTGGCTGGCACAGAGCAGCAGAAGAGAAAGAGAGCGAGAGAAAGAAAGAAAGAAAGAAATCTCTACAGTAGCCACACAGCTGGGGAGCTTATACACGCTGCATGACAGTGGAAACACAAACTGAAGGTCAAATGTGACAAATAAAGAGCTAAAGAAAATGTCTGACTCAACGTTTAACTCCCCCTATTCCTGCGTGCCAGTCTCCAGTGGTCCAGATGGGAATGAGTGAGTCAGGAGAGAGCTCTGACTCACCTCCAGAGACCGTGGTATACCCCTGCATCCCAAGTCTACCATTAACAAAGATTAAAAATATCTCCTTCTTGATCTGACTTTTAGCTGATGTTCCCAGAGCCCAATTTAGTTCACGTAAATTGGACCCAGATTCAGGGTTACTGGGAAAAAGCAGTGTTTTTCCATCGACTTTAATTCAAGTCCAAGGGATCTTTTGTTTCGCTGTTTAGTCTGCTCCGACATTTCTTTTTCTGATAACGAGGATCATGTGTGTGAGTCCGTGTGCTGTCGAGGAGACTCGGACCTGCGCCAGACGCAGCTCCGTGAGTAGCCAGGGTTCTGATTGAATCGGAACGGTTCTTTTAACAAACGTGGGTGGGCTCTGGGGTTGTATTACTGTTACTACACTACATCGTTTGGCAAACAGGTCCTCTCCCATGGTCCCCAGGAGAAGATTGCTCTACTACCACAGTTTTGCTCATTAAGTACAATAAAACAATGGAGAATGTGCTTAGTCAGAATTTAAGTGGATTGGACATCTACTTGGTCAAAATCAGCATGGGTGAATATTACTTTGGTTTCTTTGGTAGATTATTTCTATGTAAGTAACATGCAAGTAAATGTAAGCTACTCCAGTCCTCTTAAATCAGTAGCTGTTGGCTGATTTCCCCCTTGTAAGTTAGCAGAGTGGAGCGTGAAATTCGGCAAAGTGACACAAACTTTCTCCTGTGTCAGGTCATATGATTATTTTGCAAGACTCACAAGTCTTGAGCTTTGAGCATGATTCTGGGAGAAGTGTGTGTGCTAGTTTATGTGTGTGTATGTGTGTGTGGTGTGTGTGTGTACAGTATGTGTGTGTGTGAGCTAGAGAATGTGGTGTGTGAGTCATCCTCAGCATCCCCCCTGGCATCATAAAAGCTGTCCACTAGGGGGTATGTGCCTCCCATAGAGGCCTGTAAGGCAGAGGGAAATTCCCACTAGAACCTGCACACCCTTTATCCTCACAAAACCTCAGGGCTAGTCTTCCCTAACGTCCGACTGCCACTGCCATGGCCTTAAAAATGCAGTAGGGCCTACAAAGGTAAAAATCAATGGAATTACTGTTGATCTTTCGGTTTCATTTAATTTAAACATCCTTGTATATTTAAGCAATAAGCCCCAAAAGGCCGTAGGTTTCAGTGATTTTAGAACAGCTAAGGGGCATTGTTAGACATGACACGACGCGAAGATCACAGTTCACTGAACTAATCAATTAAATGCTATTTATGCTTGCATGCACGCCTTTCAAAGCATACAACATATTCTATATGGATAATCTATTAGATGGAAGAACAAAAGAAAGGCATCTAATAACAATAATAGATCATCTACTAAATTAGACAAACAAAGGCCTTGCAAACAGCATCTGTGTTAGTGTGTGGTCCTTCAGGCATCTTGCTAATCCTGCTATTAGCTGACTACATCTGTCCACCTAATAGGCCTCCAATGATGCCAGCTGGTTATACTTTGGTGCAGGTCTCACTGAACTCACTGAAAACACCATTCTACTGAGGCTCTATTGACCACAGATCAAGTGAGGCCATAATGGATACATCTCACTCCATTCTAACCCATGACCATTTCTCTTTTACTGTCTTTATTATCTATGTATTTAGTTACTTTTTCTTTTTATCTTTTCACGTCCACTGTATGGTGGCTTACTGGTCCCTTTACCATGTCTTGGTATATATTTCGTTTTTATGCTGTTTTGGTGTGTTCTGGCTAAGCACCTTGTATTGCTACTCTGCATGATAGGCGCCATACAATATAGACAGATTGATTGATAACTAGGAAATGGTATGCTTTGAATGTTACAAAGAACAGAAGTCTGCAAAGTCTGCAAAGTCTGCAAATTCTGCAAAAACCTCCGGCATGTCAAGACCCATCTATACAAGGCAGTTTATTTCTTGGCATGTCATTTCCACATGAATGTGCTGTTCACGCAGAACAGACCAGAGGAGGAGACATACCTGGAAGTGGAGAATGATGGTCCATATCAGTCCTAACGTCAGCTTGGGGTTTCCATCTGCAATGTCATCATTTCTGATGTTGACCAGCTTGACCTGTCCAAGAGGAGGGTGGGAAGAGGATTTGATGTGTTATTTTAACAGGCCAAACACTACTAAATCATCTGAGCATCTAAGATTTAACAGGTCGATTTCTTCTAAGATGTTAGCCTGCTGGTTTACCTGTCTGTGTTTGAGGAAGTCCAGAGCGATCTGTACATTCTGGAGTTTGTGGAAACGCATGCGCCCTTTCTCACGGGGCTGGGGAGGAGAGACAGAGGTGGGGAGTTAGGAGGGAATCATGAACAAAACCCAATGAATAACACTCTTCACTTCTGTGTTTATGCATGTTGTTTTTATCCTTATACATCGACAGAGCAATCCTGACTCTACACTATGCTGTGACTCTGGATATGCAGAAGATTCATATGGTCTGCTGAAAAGACTAAAGACACACATTACATGAAGGGAGAATGACAGTTCCTCATGTGAGCAAACAAAGAATCTGTCATGCTTACCTCCACCCAAATAATGCACCCTCCATCAGTTACAGCTACTGACTAGACTAAACTAAACACAAGACACATGAGGGAGTTGATGAGCAAGTACAATGATATGAAAACCGTATGGACAAGCTTTGTCTACATGAAGGCGTTTCAGTGTCATTTAGAAAATGATACTATTTCTCATTAGAGACAGCTAAGCTTCCCAGGTGCAACTAAATACACAGATGTGCATGTGTGACACATGCCCCCTTTTTGACTTCTTACAGGCATAAAACTGTTCCCAATGAACAGTTCCTGGACAAGCATCCTAGTGCTCTTGGTAATGTTCATCAGCCAACTGTCACTAAAAACACGGAGAGCACCACCAGAGAACATGCACCATTTCAGGCCATCGCAAACAAATAGCCAATCACAAGCTGAGCTATCATGGGAGGCACATTCTTTTATTGGCCTGTATTGAATGATGTCACTTCGATGACTACATGTCAACAGAACGGCAGGGATTTCCTCATAATAAGAAGAATGAAAGAAAAATGATAAAATGTACACTTCTACTACTGCACTTTTCTAGCATCATGAATGGACATCCAAACTGTTGATTTGCAGTATCCCATAAGACACTCTAATGACACTCTAAACAATCATTAAACTCAAATAAACTAAGAGAATTAAGATTACATTTTTCCAATGTCTTTTTGGCACATGAACGGAACTGTCCATGGACAGTTTCATGCCGAACTAAGAGGCTTTTTTGTTAGTATGTGACATAAATAACTCACAGAGTATATGACAGTGATATCAAACAGGCAAGGTTTAACATGCCTGAACAGCAACAAATGTGTGTGATTTCATAGGGAAGAACAAATAGGGATTTATATTTTTAAAAACAACAGGAAGTGACATCATGCACAGCCCAGAAAGGTTGGAGTGACACATGCCACGCCTTTTTCTTTTTTGGAGAGGTGCCCCCCGGGTTTCTATAGAGACCCACTCACCAACCGCAAGTTCCTGACAACGTCACGCTCCCTCGGCTACCCAGCAAGGGCATGGCAAGAGAAGAGGCAAAGGCAGAGGGGTCACAGTCAGGCCAAAGGGCAAAGGTTAGCAAACAAAACGCAGAAAGGGAATAGTCAAGGGAAAACAAACTTAAAGTGATCAAGAAAGGGAGAGGAAGAGAAAGAGGGGGGGGGGGAAGAAAAAGAGGGGAAGGATTATGGAAGGGGAAGAAAGAGTGGAAAACAAACCAGTGACTAAGTAAGACAAATGGTGTATTGATATTAATATGTTAACAGCAGTGTGAAAAAAAACAAGCTTTAATGCAGTGGTGAAGAAAAGAAAAACAGTTAGAGTTGACTAAATAGTGCTCATATCAATCAAATGCAAGACAAAAAAAAATCCTTGTGCACATCTACCATTCACTTATATGTGTGCTTGTGTCTTAATACTAAACAAAAGCATTTCCACATGCAAGAAACCTGGTGTTCAACTCAATCCTGACACACTGACAACAGAAAACGAGTAAGAGAGGTTACAGCAGGTTAGGTGAAAACAAAAAGCCACGTCGTAGTGTAACTTCAACTCATTTCCAACTGAGGTTAAGAAGCAACTGAAGTGAGTGGGGGTGAGTCTCGGTACTGGAAAAGGAGGAAATTGTGGGTAGCAGAAGCAGAAGACACCTGTACAGTACTAGCTGTTGTAGCATGGTCAGACGTTACTTCAAAAGGGAAGGGACTGATCTGGGAGAAGGCATAACCTTTTTTCTTTTGCAAATTTTTTGGTAATATGCAATTTTTTTGTGTTACATATTTGTTTTTATCCCTGTAGGCCTACTGCTAGAGAGACAATAACGGCCGAAGACAAATACCTTTTGTGTGTTAACATACTTGGCCACTAGCGATTCTGATTCTGATTCTAACAGTGACTCTAAAGTTGGAGCCGGACCAGTGGATAAAGAATTTGCATCCAGGCCAGTGGTCCATAGTCGGTAACTGCGGGCGTGTCTCCACTCACCAGCGTCTCGCCCGAGAGCACCTCCAGCAGGGAGATGAGGTTGTGGCCATCTCTGAGGTCCTCGTAAAGGTCTGTGATGTGCCTCTGGGCCTGAAGGAAAGAAATAAACAAAATATACAAAATATAAATAACACTGCACCAACTGAAGAGTTTTGTTTTGCAACCGTCACATTGTACATTCATATATGACTTGGCATGAGAAATAATATTTAATGTGTTTCTGAGCAAAAGACCTTTTTCTATTTTCCATGTCTCCAGTGAAAATATGGACGAAATTCACATAAGAGAAAGTACATATCAGGGAAAGAGTATCAGGGTTGTACATATATGCTGCATTCTGTTAGCATCTCTTTTCAGGGTTAATGGTTGACCACAAAAACAAAACAGGACATAAAACACACAGACTGGAAAAAAGCTGCCTATCATTTCAATGATTGCACTAGGTCTTACAGAGAAACTGTACAACTAACATAGACTAAATAAAACAAGGTTTTCTCATAATTACAAAAAAGGTTTTCAACAGAAGGTTCATGGACTGTGCAAATCTTCAACAAAAGCTAACAGCTGATTGGTGAGCGTCTGGCACTGATTTGGCCAGGATTCATGTCACTGTTGATAAGCAGAACCTCAGCACAGGGCACCAAGGCAACACTACTGAAGAGGCTCTTATCACCCCCCATTAAGACACTGCCATCCACATCCTGTGGCAGTCAGACTAGACACAGATGTCTTCATACAATCAGTGGGACAAACAATCCTCCACATCATGTGTTATGGACCCTTTCAAGAGAGTTCCATTATCAGCATCATAGTTGGCCCCACAAGACTTCCTTTTTAACATTCCATATGTTATCTTAATGTAGAGGAAGTAGATTGGGGCCCAAATAGAACGTTTAGAATTGTTTAGAATAGAATTGTTTTTATTGATGAAAGGGTCTATACAGAGGACACTACAGGAAAATTGACAAATATACTATAAAAAATACATTGTAATGACTGAATCTCAGGTAGTCTTGGTGTAAACAGACTTTCCTGAAGGGAAGCATTATCAATTGGACATGACGGCCCACAAATAAAGAGAGGGCTTACTGAACAAAATTCATTGTTACACTATTATTATCAACATCTACATGTATGCCCAGCAGACAAAATACATCAATACTGGAATATATCAACAGCAGACAGCAGATGAGCTGCTGAAACCATCAGGCCAGACCTGGGCCAAGCCTGGACCAGACCCTGGTACTAGTCTGGTGGGTGAGCGAGTGTGCTAGTAGCTAAACGGGTATTACCCAGATGGCAGTGAAATCTGACCCAGATCTGGCCCTGATGCGGGTCAGATCCGCCTCACTTTCGTTTGTCATCTGGGACACAACTGGCACAGAGCAGAGGCAGGGTGAGAGAGGGAGACGCCAAGAAAAGCAGACAAGTGTTTAGGATTTAGCCTACCCCTAAACTAAAAGGAAAAGGAAGGACATTTTAAAAATACCCATTGGAAAAAAAACTTTTAGTCTAGTATTAAGCTAATTTAGGGTTTGGGGTTTAGGGTTTGATGTAACTCTAGGTTTAAATGCATAAGGGTGTAAGGGATTAGGGCTTTGGTTACGTAGAGAAGCTTTGAGGGGTGTGATTAGTCCGACTCATGCAGGTGAAAGCAAAGGCCCACTCAGCACTCAGCAGCGGACAGGAAGTGGACCTACCTCAGCTCTCCAGTGCTGTTAGAGGATCACAGAGAGACAGGAAGTGACACGGGATGAAGGGAGGAGGGTGAGAACAGATGCAGAGGGACAGGGACAGGGACCAACACACACAGAGACAGAGAAAGAGAAAAAGAGACAAAACTGTGAAAGATGCTGGAAAGACAAGCTTTCTGTGTGATGAATGGAAAGGAGACCAGAAAAACACACAGAAATAAAGGCATGCAGTTTGCCCCGACTGTAGCAGGAAGCTTGATTTACTGCTTAGACATACAGCAACATACAGCAACTACTATATCAACATCCATAAATGACACATGACGAAATGTAATACATTTGACAGGGAATGAGACACATCTCACTGATTCATGTTTTATTCAATAGCTATTCACTAGCTTATTGAATATCACTTCAAATTCTATAGGAAAAATTGACCAACAAATTGATTACTCTTAGTAAGACATGTGTATTAAACATCTTCACAGTTTAAATCTCTGCTAATATACAACATTGTTAATAGTTTAGTAAGCACGGGGTACAGACATATGAGGATTATTAATATGTTATCATATTTATTTAATGATGTATTGTTAATGCATGTTTATGAGAGAGTGAGAAAAGTATTCAAGTTTATCAACGGATTAATATGAGTCCACTAAGTTACAAAATGTACTAAAAGTGTGTGTGTGTGTGTGTGTGTGTGTGTGTGTGTGTGTGTGTTTGTGTGTGTGTGTTGATGTTTTGACTGATAGTCTTCATGACACAGGCGTAGGTCCTGTTCAAGGTGTAAATGTTTAGCCTACAGTAAATGAGTTTTGTAACACCACCAGTCTGACACAACCCAGCTCTCTACCTGACCCTGCTGTTTCACAGCAATAACAAGGGACGCCAATCAGATACTAATCACTGGTGAGGGACAGGGGAAGAAAGAAAGAAAGAGAGACAGAGAGAGAATGGGAGAGAAATACAGAGGGCCAGATGTACTAACGTTTTTGCGCCCACTTCAGGCGCATTTGTTTCGCAACGTGCACGTAAAAACATGGCAAGGTTTGTGCAAACAGGCCGCACTGAGGTAAAAGCGCAGACTGCCTTGACTGAGTATGGCAAATTGCGCTTTTCTGTGTCATGCATATACATTCATAGGAGGGTCAGGGGAAAGTGGGAGTTTTGTGTAAAAAGATGGGAGAAGCGTAAAATGTGTCTAATTAGGTATTCTCCTGTATGTACGAAAACTGCCTATGAAAGCACACGTCTATTTTGCCGTGAAATATTTTGACCTTGGAAAAGCAGGTGTTAATTCAAAAGTGCAGTTAAATGTGTAAACTAGATGTACCGCATAGCGGTACAAAATATGACCGCCGCTCAGTCCTGTACATCCGTTCCGCGAAAATAAATCACACTTCAATTTGTCTCCATATTTTACTCCATCCCCCACTCTTGAAACTTTTGTGTATGCTTATTTGGCATGCCTGAGTGTGTGTCGCGGCTGCACAGAAAGTACCCTACTGGTGCTGAAAAGGTGAATAGATTGTAGAATAGCCAAAGAAGATGTAGAATTGTTATAAAACCTTTAAAATCTCTAAACAATCACAAGTAGGGCAGTTCATCACAGTTCATCCATTGCAACTGGATTGATGAAAGGTCACTTACACCTGTAGGCTACATTGTATTTGGGAAAAGCAAAAGGTATCAGCATAATGTTATTTATTTATTTATTTTTATGTATTTATAAACAAAACCATCTCTGTCAGTTCCATGCCGTTTTCAACAGCTATCAAAAACAAAGGTCATTTTTGGATGGATGGATTTTTTTGTGAATGTTTCTTCTTCTACATAAGATTTTAGTCATCTTTAGTTCATGTAATACTTTATTGTCAATGCACAAATTAAGTAACAGTAGTCTGAAACGTTATTGTTAATGCACAAATTAAGTAACAGTAGCCTAGTCTGAAACGAAATGCTGTTTTACATCTAACCAGTGGTGCAAATAACTGACATGTCCAAATGGGCCTTGATGAAATGCGTCGCTAGACTGTTCATACACATTTTAACGGGCCAAAGTTGAAGAGCTTTTGTCCGTTATTGTTAGTGCAAAATAGGCTGATTCATGTTCCCTTGCATTGTTTAACTGAGGTCCATGGCTAGTCTGGCTTTCATCAGACCAAGCTCAATCTTTTAAGAAATCAAAAAATAAATAGCGGGCAGATCAGGCTGGGTTCACCCAGCCTAGTCCATAGGCACCCGATATTGTTTAATTTTCCGATTGAGATATAGCCTTCACGCTCTGGCTATTCTAAATGCAAAAATGCATCAGGGAGTTATGACAAAACGGTAACTAACAAACTAGATCCTAATAGAAAGCTGTTAGCTTCCCTAAGCTACAGGTAGGATTATAAGGTAGGCCTAATGACAACATAAATTGTCAATAGGCTATGCTGGCGACACAAATAAAATCTCCTTTGGAAACCAATGGCTTCGCCTTACAGTATCAAAGCGGACTTAAACTGTCATATCGTGGCGAAAAGTTGTAATAACATTCACGCAGCTCCATGAGTCAAGGAAAGCTTGAATGAAGTAGCCACTTCTAAATGGGACCCACTACACAGTAGCTTAAGGTGTTTTGCTAAAGCAGCCATAATGAAATGAAGGTGTCATTGTTTGGATACTTCACACACACGTGCTTTTTAATTTCACAGACTACAACTACCAAGCTGTAATCAAAGCACATCGATTCCCCTCTCACACCCTGCACGCACTTAAAACAAAATAAACAGGCGTCTCAGTCTCCACGCATGTATAGGCAAAACTGTATCAGACCGGATTGTAGCGTTGGTAAATCTTCCATTGCACAGAATGATTTTTGTAGCACGTGCAATAAATGACAGTCGAAAGATACAAACAGTGCTGCTATACATTTGCTTGGTATAACCGCATTTATAGTTTTCTACAAATGCAATAAATCAAATGCCTCCATCACTCAACCAACGCTAACGGTAACATTACCTAGGTCCTTATTGATATTACAAGATTAACGTACCTGCAGTAAAACCAAGCATGTCCGATAAACATCCTCAGATTTATTTCGCTTCAAGAAGAAATGGGAATTACACTTCATGTGAACATCGTCCTATCCTTATTAGATGTTCGCTGCGGTAAATTACAGTCCTTGTATGAAGCGTCCATTGTTTTTTCCAACCCACTTTTAACTTCCAACAAAATTACGTCTCACTGCAACGATGCGCCATCTAGTGGACAAACGATAAACGACCAATACTGAAAATGCAGCCATGATGATGATGATGAATATTTATTTTGGCTTTCTTTTAATCCTACTGATTTTCATTTTTTTACCGGGGGCAAATCACAAATGAGTGATTATGAGCCAGGTTGATGTGGGCCCTTGAGACCAACATACCATAAAAGATTCACAGAGAACTGTTTCTGCCCTACCCTCCTTTCGGGGGGTCCAGTCCAGCGGGGGGGCTGCAGATGAAAACGAAAAAATGACGGTTCCATGCTATCCATGTGGGGTACATGCCCACCAAGTTTTGTGTACCCCGGTCTTTCAGTGTCCGGGAATCCTTGTTGGTATGCGTCACTAAATGTACACATAAATTATTTTATTGTAAGGCCCCCATGAACGAAAGTACACAAAACTTGGCATGTATTCAGAGGGTGTCATAATGATCCTACACTTTTAATTTCGTGCAGTTTTGACCTTGTCAGCCAGAGATATTGAGATGAAAACACTTAATTTTTGCTTTTTAATTTTTAACTAGGTGGCGCTATACATGAAATAAGTGGTAATGGGATGGGTTGACATGCCCCTTAAGACCAACATACAAAAAAGGTGGACCCCCTAGGCCCTACGGTTCTCGAGATATTCACAGAAAACTGTCTCCGGCCACCTACAGGCCAGTTGGTGTATAGTAATATAAATTAATTTATTGTGTGGCCCCCCATGAACAAAATTCCACGAAACTTGGCGTGCATTCAGAAGGTGTCAAAATGATCCTACACTTCCAATTTTGTGCAGTTTTGACTATGTTAGGTCACAGATACCTACAATTACAACACCTCATTTTTACTTTTTGTGTTTAACTAGGTGGCGCTATACATGAAATTAGTGGTTATGGAATGGGTTGACATGGCCCCTTGAGATCAACATACAAAAAAAAGGTGGTCCTCCTAAACCTTACGGTTCTCGAGATATTCACAGAAAACTGTGTCTGCCCTACCCTCCTTCGGGGGTGCAGTCCAGCGTGGGGGCTACAGATCAAAACGAAAAACGATGGTTCCATGCTATCCATATGGGGTTACATGCCCACCAAGTTTTGTCTACCCGGTCTTTCAGTGTCGGGAATCATTGACGGAAATTTGGACATGCGAAAAAGAAAAAAAAAAAAAAAAAAAAATCTGACTAAACCTATATGACCGCCCGCTGGCTGCGCCGGGCGGTCATAATAAGAGAAACTTTCATAGACAACAGAACCGCTATTCAGAGTACCAGTTCTGCGTCTTTGTACTATATCAAAAGCAACCTTAACTTTCGTTGGCCTTTCGAATGTCTTACTTCCACGTCATTTCTACTTGCTAGATTTGACCAATCTTCCATAGCCTACTACGTGCACAAGTAGTCTGAGTAGAACTACTGCTCTTCCTTATTTTCCTGCTTGTTGACATCTTATCATGTATTGGATTATTTCATGATCGCTAAATGTTTGATTCCTTTTAACGTTGTCATCAGTTAACTTCATTCAAGTTGAGATTGAAGTATGCTGTTCAGTTGTGAACGTTCGCAAATTGTGGTAGGGGTGGGGAAATTACCCGATAAAGTGCAGTTTTGATAAATACCACGTAAACTGAAGAATCACAGTGTGCGGTTTCTGCGGGTTGGTGCACTGATAACGCTACATTTGCACATGTACGTACATCTGGCCCAGAGAGAGAGAGAGAGAGAGAGAGAGAGAGAGAGAGGGAGAGAGAGAGAGAGAGAGAGAGAGAGAGAGAGAGAGAGAGAGAGGATAGATTTAAACTGTTGGAGGTCACTTGAGAGTTTAGGAATTCTGCCGAGAGACAGACAATAAGAATACAATCCTAAATTAGACGAGAGGAGGACTTATCATCTCCGTTTTGCGAGTCCCTAACACACTCTTAAAACTAACATGTTCGTTTTAAGAGTGCAGACACTATAGTGATTCTGAGAACAGAACACCAGCAACAAGAGAACACTATGTTTTCCAGCATGCCAGGGATGTTCTTTGAACACAATTGTCAATCACAGCGGCTAAAACCACAGCCAACCAGGTTCGCGAAGACTCTGCTAAGATTTAAACCAGTTAAGTGTAACTATGTACTGACCTATACTGTCGTTCAAAGTTTGCATTCCATTCTAGTCCATTATAGACAGAATACCAGCTGAGATCAGTTGCATTGATTTTTAATTAGGGCAGCAGTTTTCAGATTACATTATGTGCTTACATAATTGCAAAAGGGTTCTCCAATGTTTTCTCAGTCAGCCTTTTAAAATTATATCAAATTAGTAAACAGAATGTGCCTTTGGAACATTGAATGAATGGTTGCTGATAATGGGAAATGTAGATACTGCATTAAGGATCAGCTATTTCTTTCTACAACAAAAATGAATGATGAAAACAAGAACATTCTAAGTAACTCCAAACTTTTGAATGGTAGTGTATCCCCATCCCAAAAGCTGTTAGCAGTTGTTAGATCCTATAATAGTTCACTAGGTGTTAACAAAGCCTTTTACACTTTTAATAATCTGGTTGTTTCTGTCCATTTTAAATGATTGTGTACTTGGAATCAGTTTAATCAGCATCCTATTATCATTATTATTATCATTGCTTTGTTGTTGTTGTTATATATTTATATTATTATAAATATATAATATATTATTAATCCCTGTTACATTTCATATTAATTTAGCCTTCAGTTCTGTTCTGTAAGAGTGTATCCTTCAATACAGAGCTTGTGCTTTCCAAAAGCAATTATAAGGGATTATACTTAAGTCTGGCTAATGTTCATTACAGTTTTGTGCAATTATACAGCATGCCTTCATCATAATTAATGTTATTAAGCAAGATTAAAATGGAGCTTGATGCTGTGAACATTCGCAGCATGTGTGTGAGGTCTATCAATTCATTTTCAGTTGGCAACTGCTCATGGTAGCACCTTAACTATAATACTGCCTGTCCAAAAATACCCATAAGCCCCCCAAAAATGTTACGCGTGTGAGAAAATTCACAGGGAACATCTCTGCAGTAAATAAATGTGCTCCTGCTAGATAAGGGAATCTCAGCTATATGTGATACACTGCAGAGATATATAAGGATGGCGTGTCAAATTCCATACATACAAAAAAAAACATTGGACAGCTTGAAGGCAGAATGGGAGACAAAGGCACAGTAAACAGAATGGGGCGACTGCAGGGCGACTGCAGGGAGCCCCCCGCAAGCCCCTAGCCTAGATCGCATAACAAAATCCACATGCAATAATACAACAACAACGTCTACAATGACCTATTAATTTGGACAACTTGGTATAGCCCTATACAGGCTAAAGTTACCTTTAGTTTTGTTCTAGAGTTACCGTTATGTCTGGCTTTAAACAGCTGTAATGCAGTCTAACGTTCTGACAAGCACACCAATTGCCTACCTTGTTCTAGCCCATCTGAAATAACTCTAGCTTTGCTGTCTCCATCCTTTCTGTTTTCGTTGTTTAAACTTGTGATATCCATGATGAGTATTGAGTTAGTGAATTAGCTTAACATTGTGTGCTGATAACCATATATACTGTAGATAGCCGAGTAAAAGAAATCAAGTAGCCTAGTTGCGTTCACTAACATTTTACGTAATAAAAAATTTGAAATATCCTGATGGCATGCAGCTAATGGTATACTGTGCATAGTTGGGAAGGTATGGTGGGCCAATTTGGTGTGAATACACATTACACACACACACACGGGAAATTTTCTCTCGTTGTTGAGTAGCCTGGTGGTACGCTCAGTGCGTACGGACATACACCTGCAGGCGCGCCTGGTCCAGACTGACTAGGTTTGTGGCCACAACACCAGGTGCAAACTTGATATGACTAACAACAACACTAACAACATTATTCTGCTGATCCTGTAAAATGGAACATTGATTATATTTGGACTGAATCTCTTAAATAAGCAAAATCATAAAGCTGATTCAAAATGTACTTGGGTTACTTTTTGCAAGTTGTGCGATACATCAAGTTTGCACTAGCACACATCCACTGAATCAGGGCCAATGCAACTTGTTGGGAATGTAAAAAAAAACAGCTACACAACATGAACGGAGAAAAATACAAGTGAAGGTGTCAATATTGTTTATCATACCTTCAATAAGTGTTTGTTCACCCATTTGGTGAAGGTCTTTTTCTGAACCCGATCCCTTTCATCTGTGCAAAGAGACAAAGAGAGGGAGGGGAGAGAGACAGAGGGACACAGAGAGGGGGGAAAGGGATATTACGTTAATGTACAACACTCAGTGTGAATCATAACACTAAATAAACATGACAAACGAGAAGAGAGAAAAATATGGAAAAGGTGAAAGATCATTGCTGCAATACATTATGTTTAGCGCAGGTGAGGTGGGTACATATTCTGACAGAGGTCTGTGAAGAGCACTCAAGACTCAGCCGACCCAGGCAGACACTCCCTGATGTAGCAGGATAATAACTGAAGCCTGGAGTCATAGGATGTGTTTCCACATAGATGGAGGACTAGATAAAAGTGACACACACACACACACACACACACACATACACACACATACATATACACACAAACACACACACACACACACACACACACACACACACACACACACACACACACACACACACACACACACACAAACAAGCACACTGTCATAAGACAAAGTCTCCTAACCTATGACTCACTTTGGTCATTCTGGTCACTGTCTTTGTGCATGACTGCTCCCTCATTCCCTTTCTTTCGGAAACTTTCTACGCTCTTTTTTTTCCAATCAGTTGGATTACACAGCAGAGCTAGGATCAAAGGAAGAATCTAGTGAAAACTACGCCCTTTGGCTAAAAGTGGAAGACTATTTCTCCCTCTTCTGAATAAATGCAGTTAAGCTAATGCAAATAAACTGAAGTGAATGAGAAAATGAGATTATGCAGTGCGCTAAAAGGGACCAGAGCCACACCACCCACACGTTAACAACCCCATTCAAAAACAAAACACATTCACACTCTTCAGGCCCTCAAGACACAAAATATAAACTTTCAGGCCGTTTGGTAACACATACATAAGACCATGACAAGTAGCATCCAAGGTGCAAGGAGACACATTTCATTCAGTGTTTGCTTGGTCCTGA
This sequence comes from Alosa alosa, assembly GCF_017589495.1. NCBI lineage: Eukaryota > Metazoa > Chordata > Actinopteri > Clupeiformes > Clupeidae > Alosa > Alosa alosa. Next base: position 13,932,001 of record NC_063208.1, read on the forward strand.
CCCACTGTCACTGATCACATATTTGTGTCAAACATGCATTTGGCGTCTGAGTAAAGATGTATGGCCGTATCTCTTCAAGGGTCAGTCCCGAAGCGCTTTCAACAAATCCACTGTGGTGGTCGGGGGATGGGGAGAGAGAAAGACAGAAAGAAAGACAGAAAGAAAGCAAGAAAGAAAGAAAGAAAGAAAGAAGAGAAGGGAAAAGAAAAGGAGCTCAAAGATCAAACAGTGATAGATAGCCAGCACTTTACATTCCTCCCCCCTGACATACCTCTGCTTTTAACTACCCTGAGCATCACAGGTGTTTTTCATTCTGAAGTAGACCCTCTGCCCTACTACTTTCACTCACAGCTAACAGTAGTCCAGAGGCCAGAGAGGGTTTGCATCAGCACAACCTAAAGCATATTAGGAGACAATAACTCACGGATGGGTATGAAGACAACGCCATGCATGTCATTTCTGCTAACACCAGTGAGTACAATACCAAACCACAGACAAAGAAATGCATGAGGATTGTTTAGAAGTGGTGATCTATAAAAAAATGAATGTTAGAAAAAACAGCTTAAGGCTGCTTTCAAAAGATCATTGCAGTATAGAACATTCTTTGAGGCCAAGCAATTTTGGACTATCATTCTCTTGTTTTATAAAGTAGTAAAGGGGGTAGTTTGATTTGCTCAATCTTTAACCATCTAAAGCAATCACTCTAACAGTATTTAATTGATTTATGCATTGTGTTGTGCAACACAAAGCTTGTCTGTTGCCCACATAATTCAGAAAAATGCTGTGGTTGTTCTTGCTGTGTGCTGTTATAACAGAGGTGAGAACTGCAGGGGGAGTCAGCTATGCAGCCATGACAATGTTGAGGGGTGTGGTCGCCTGAAAGTCCAGACATTAGATGACCCATTGAAGCTGAATCCAATCTGATTAGCTTCACAGAAGTGTTGGTGGGAAACAGCAATTTGCAGAGGTCATGGCTGCCCATAAAATCGCAAAAGAACATTTCAGTAACAAGCGAAGCGGTGGAAATCCATGACATCCTGAGCCCAACCAAAATCCTGCTTGAGCCCAATCCATATCCATGACATTCCAGCTCTCCTGAAAAAGCTTACACAAGGCTAACAGATGCCAAGAAACCATCCCCCACCTCCAACAACACATACACAAACACACACACTCTTATCAAGATAACAAATAGCCTTACACATTTGACCAACTTAGCAATACCAAGCAACTTAGAAATACCAAGCAACCCTTTCATAAGACACATACACTCACACACACATACACATAATTTAACATCCTTAAAACTTCTATCGTCTTTGCATAAGCCTTAAATATGTCAAGCAACCCCCCAACACACACACACAGACACTGAATAACTACCATTACAACTTGTACATGTGTAGCATATTTGCTTATATCCCACTTTACCTTTCTTTGCATAGCTGGCCCTGAGCATCTCCTGGTAGCAGCTCTCATCAGCAAAGACCACATCACTGCCTACGCTTTCTGTCGAGTAAGTTCTGAAGCTGCGCCGCATATCTGCAGGTACGGTGTGTGTTGCCCCAGCAAGGCAATGGCAGGCTGTATTTTACTGGAACTGCTCTCCCTTGCTCTCTCTCTCCGTCCTTCTCTCTCTCTCTCCTCTCTGCACTCTTGAGTAGCCTGAGTTTAGCTGTTCTCCAAACCACTGCCTCAGAGCAAGAGAGGGACCATGCCAAGGGGTGGGTGTGATTCTCTTTCTAGCACAGCATTTTCACTCTTACTCTTACTCGCCTTCCCTCTCTTGCTATCTCTCTCCCTCTCTATCCCTCCCTTTCTTTCTTGCACCCCTCCCTCAGGCTTTCTTTATTTCCCCCCTGTCATTCTCCTCCTTCTCTTCCTTGTCCTCCCTCCCTTTCTCTCTTTCTCCCTCTCTTGGCCCCCTCCCTCAAGTGTTCATTTCTACTCGGTCATTCCATTTCTCCTCCCTCTCTCTCTCTCTCTTTCCCTCTCTTTTCTGTTCTGTCTCTGCCTTTCCCCTGTGAAATACCTGCCCTGGGGCGTCCCTGCAAGTGCCTGTCATTCCCTGCTCTGCTCTGAGCGTGCTCAGAAGAAGAATGGTCCTGCCCAGACCCTCCTGCCCTCGCTCAGGTGTGGCGGAGGGGAGGGGAGGGGAGGGGAGGGGGCATGGAGGGTTGGGTGGGGCAGTGACATGGGAGTTTGAAGAGGAATAGTTGTCAAAGGTGACGAGGAAAACTACCTGTCCTTTAATAACAATCGAAGGGTTCAGATGCAAAAACAGTTCAATCCATTTTTGACAGACTTGCAGGAATATATTTTAAAAATAAATCATTCAATATCAGTGAAATTGTTGTTAGGTTGTGTTGATTTTATTTATTTTTCTATCAATAAAATCAACAGACAGAACAGAATTGTTGCTGTTGCTTGTGAGCTGGAAATTACAAGAAAGACATGATTCTTGCACATTTGTGAAGGTGGGCTTAACCGTTTTTACATCTGAGCTCTTCGTGTCTCCTAAGAAAAAACCTGCTGGCAAACATGTTGGGCTTGAGGGGTGTAGATTGGAGGGGTTGCGGAGGGCTGGGTGGAGCAGTGTGTGAGGGGACTCAAAGGGAGTAGGTGTCAGAGGCAGAGAGGAAAAATGTTAACTCCCTGTCCTTTAATTACAATCTGTCTCTCCTTCGTGAGAAAGCCTGTTGACTTCAGTGGTGGGATAGGGGGGTTGGAGGGGGGTAGGTGTCATAAGTGGAGAGAGAGAGAGAGGGAAACCACCACCTGTCTCTCACTCGGTCTATCCGACATGAAAATGTCATTGCGTGAGGCTGCAGGGCTACTGGGTGAGGCCGTGAGTAGGAAGCATGAAGTCTGAAGTGGAGATTGTGTGCGTGTGTGTTTGTGTGTGTGTGTGTGTTTTTTTTCTTTAGTACATACAATTACAGATAGTATTGAGAATATTATTATTATTAACCAAACACAATGGTATTGAAAGATGAACACATTGCAGACAAAACTGCTCAGTCGTGCACTTATGGATCTGTCACCACAGAGCTACAACCATCCAAGCTATGACCAAGCATGCACACAAGACCACAACATGCATCCATTTCAGCAACGGCAAAACAAGAGCTGAATATTCATGTTTTTTGAAAGCCATTGACTGGACTAATGAAAACAAGAGGAGCAATTGTCTAAGAAAGACAAAAGTAATTATGCACATCTGGACAGTGTGGGCCAAAGATAGAGCATAAGAACGCACGAGAAACAACTCTGCATATTTGTCTATTTGTGTATGTATGTGTGTATTCTATTTGTGTATGTGTCTGTCTGTGTGTGCCTGTTCATGCTTATGTGAGTGTCAGTGCATCTATACTGACTGTGCATCAGTGTCTGATTGTGCATATGTTAGGATTTGTACGATTATATGTATATATGTAAGTGTAAGTGTGTGTGTGTGTGTGTGAGTGTCTGTGTGTGTCTGTGTGGGCCTGCATGTGTCTGTGTGTGTGTGTGGAGGACCCATCAAACCACGAAACCGCTTTATACTGTACATTTGCAGCCGAGCACGGCGAGTGAGGGGCCCTGAGTGACACAGCGGTGGATTGTGAGCATATCAGCACAGGACCTGTTGGGGCTTGATCAGAGACAGGCTGCTCTGCTGTCACCCATCCACCACTGGTGGCCTCCGTCCAATTCACAGATGTCTCAACCAATAACAGACACATGAGTCAAACTCAAACATGTACCACAAAAACAACACTAAAAGCTAAAAATTACTATATACGTCTGGAGTGTGGCACTCAAGGCAGTGAATTAGTGGTTAAAGGGAATACCGTTATGGACTGCTGCAGTCGGCTACAAATGAGAGAGAGAGGAAAGGAGAAGAGAAGAAAAAAAAACGTGTTGGTAGAAATCTCCAGATCTTGTTCCCCGAGGGTGATCATTCCAATGTACTGGCTCTCGTCCCTGGCTTCACTGCACTGCCGCTCACACCACACCCTGGATACAGGTGCAGGAGTCGCCATACAGAAATAAGAGATTTTTCTTCCTTCTGTAATGTATATACTGCACAGTAAGCCTTAGGGGGCAATCTATAGAGCTAGAGGTAGAACCTACAGTTCTAACTACAGGGTTCAGGTCATTTTTACTTAAGTAAGATCTGTTTTCAACTTAAGCTTAAGCTTAGGTTGACTCCTTAACATCAACAATCACCCTCACACTCTGACACCTGGCAGGATTAAACACAGGCACAACAGGCAATAAAGTGCGTGTTGTGTTTGAAAGGTGTAATTACAACTGAGAAAGGGGCTGGATCATCCTGGCATAGCCTGGCACAAGTTTGGCTCAGGCTGGCACCAGAAACATCTGCAGTCTGGCTTGGCATGGCACATAGAACATACCAATCAATGTCATGTGCCTGTGTGTGTTTGAACCGTGTAATGAATGACACTTAGACAGCACCTATGGAATGGAGTGACCTAGCCCTGATGTAGAATACCTCAGTGCCTGATAAAGACCAGATCTGGACCAAAAGCAGCCTAGAACCAAACCAGATTGGGACCAGAACCAGGTGCAGTCTTGGTATGACAACGACATGCAGCACACACATACAGTATTCATATATTTAATTGATATAGTATAGTCTTATGTATACAGTGTATAATGGTATAAATATGCTCAGAGAATGCAATCCAGGAACAGATCCAGAATATACAAGGCCTAACTGTGCCAGGACCAACTGCAGTAGGCATGACTACAGCATACAGTGAGGACAAGCACAAACAAGCACGATCTGTAAGGTCTCAGCACAAACAGACACAGGAACCTCCTACTAGGCTGTTTACCGCTAGCGTTCCAAAATGCATAACAGATAAAAAATAAAATGCTTTCCCTCAGTTTATGCACTCATACTTATTCTGTGCACAAGATGGGTGCATTCTCTTCTGTGTTCACAGGAGGGCGCCAAAGTTCCACTGTGGGTGTTGTAGGCGATACTGACCAAAACCAGTTATTGTTACTGCAGTGAAATAAAATACTGCTCAATCAATCCAAGAACGCTAAAAATTATATAACAAATGAAATACAGATGCTGATGTTTTGAGCTACCCCTTATTTTTCAGTTTGTACTTAGGTGGCACATTCTTTGGCATCCTTTTTTAAACCACAGCCTACTTTCACATGGGTGGCTGTGGAACATGGCCAGTCGAGTGTTCACCAGGTGAGGATTAAGTTCTCGTTAAAACTTGTTTGAAAAAAAAAGAGTTGCTTTCAACATTTCTTGCTATTTATCGCATGGAACATAACATTTGTTTCTCATGCAAAGTTGCATAAGTTATGCATACTTTATAGAAGTAATAGTACATAGTAGTAATAGTAATATGCAAAGTTGCATAAGTTATGCATACTTCATAAGTAGTAATAGTGCATAAGTGTGCAAGAAAAGCGTGTGAACTATGCAAAATGTGGAAAGACTTCGGAAAAGCACAACTTTGCAATAAGTGAGCAATGACTAGGAATGAAATAGAGACGCCCGAGGCGTGTCGAAGCATCTGCAGTGCAGAGCCAAGACCTGAGCATTCCAGCATTCCACCGATCAGGCACAAGGAGCCTCTGGCCACACCCAACACCACCTAACTGCCAACACCTCCCAAACACACCCACCCACCCACACAACACACCCACCCACCTATCCCTCCGTCCACCCCAGGCTGTCTCCATCACCTGAGGAGCCTCTGTCTGCTGAGGTCTGGAGCCTACGGTGCACAAGAAGGGCCGTGCCAGCACATGAAAACTGGAATGTTAACAAACAAGGAATCTTCACCATCTGCACAAACATACAGACAGAGGTACACACACACACACACACACACACACACACACACACACACACAGACCCCTACAAAAACACACACACACACACACGTTTGTTCACATGCACCCACCCACACGCACAGATTTATGAGTCATGTACGAATGGCATGTACAGTATTTAGAAGCAGTTCTAAAGCTAATTTATAGGTATAGGGTTTTTCGGTCACAGAATGATTATAGAGTAAAGACACCTCTGATGACTGAGAAAGCCTGAAAGGAAATAAATGCTATGCACATCTTAGGCCTAAATCATAATACTCACCAAAGATTCAAGAGCTCTCCGCTCTAAGATCTTTGATACTCACGGTAGAGTTTCAGAAAGTATGATATTACTATAGTTTGTAAATTCATTTTTCATTGAAGACTCTCTTTTGTCAGCCACACATGTAAGATCCTTAAAAAGCATGTTAAAGTTCATGATGACTGGAATTGGAAAAACGCTTCACCCTTACCTAACAGTCTGTATGTAATATATGCCATCCATCCTCTCCTGATCATAGATCATATAATTATCTCCCTCTTGTGGTTGTACTGAAATGTTACGCAAATTAATGTTGAAGAGGAATAAATTGAGAGTTACACAATACATTGTGAGTTTACTGATCACTTAGTTTTAGTTTTTTAGTTAGTTTTTTATCCTGACAGAGGTAGACATGAAACTAGATTTGCAATGTAGTAGCCTATAGCTATTTTTTCAGGACAACAAGTACCTCTCAGGTTTCTTTTAGCCAATGAGGTCCTGCAATTCTGCCCTAAAAAGAGCCCTTATTCCTCATATTATATCAATGGCCTTGACATAAAATTTGAGAGATGATGAGATGTTTAATTATTAATTTTGTTTCATTACTTTCGTTAATTTACTTCATGAAAATAATCTTACAAGAATGGGCAATATCTCTTCAAATTTGCACATTTCTCTTCCCCTCACTTAAAAAAAAGAAATCTTATTTGCTTATGTTTGTAAAGTCATCATTCGCGGGACTTTTGTAGTCAGGGGCCAGGGTCAATATTTAACGAGCTCTCTGCTCTTTAGTTTAGCCTCGCTGATGCACAGGCTGTTCCCATGGCAATGTAGGCCAAACACACAGAAGCTAGAACATATTTATAGATGGGTGTTTTTTTTTTTTATGTCTCCACGACCCTCTCTCCTCTCGGAACAGTTGAGCTGTTCCCCTAGGGATATTATTTACTTCACATTCCTAATCATGCATATCCTACGCGTATTTGCATATAGCCTACATTAAATTGCTTGAGCAGTTATAGGCCTACAGAATAAATGCAGTCTTCAGTTTCATGTTCCGCTTCAATCTCATGTTGAAATACACTAATAAAGATATTGATTAGCCTATCACTAATGGCATATGGAATGAAAATAGAATAATTCGTTGCAGTGCAACATGTGGTAACTGTTATGCCTACACAAGTTAGGCTATAGCGGTTGCCAATGCATTACTGGAAGTAAACTCCTCTTATAGCACTACCTCCTCCAGACAAGGACTATTTTAAAGTGGACCGGACAGTAGATAGCGGCGCGTTTTTTATAGTGCTGACAGCTGGCAGGCGAATGGTTAACATGATCTGCCGCCCCCCACCTCAACTCCCGCCCTGAGACCTCCTCCTATCCGATTTAACTTCCATGAAGATCCGCACATTGCACTTACCTGCGCAACACATTCGGCTGTATAAGTGCGGTCCGACCTCTCCGCACGTCATCTCATGTATGTAATTCGCACGTCCATATAAGATTTTAATGTCAAACGCGCCAAAACAGTTGGCCGCCGCGGCAGAGGACAGGCTGCTGCCTGAGCTAGCCATCTTCCAGTCCAAGAGCGTAAAATCCGGGGGTCTGTCGGTCTGTAGCCTACCCCGAAAAAAGTACAGTGGGCTACTTTCAAACTCCGCAACTAGCGCATGGAACACGTTCTTTTGTTTTGAGTAAGTCAGTGAGGAAAGGCAGGCAGCGGGAAGAGCGGGGTCGTCTCAAATTGCAAGGGATGAAATCTTCATTTCCATGTAGCCCAAGCCCAACCCATTTTGTTTTTTTGTGAAAGTGCGAGGTTCTTCTTCACCATTCACTCCTGAACGCTGATCCGCCGCACACTGCTTCTTCACACCATTGAAATGTGATTCGGAGGGACATCCCCGATAGGCTACAGGCTATTCAGGACTCAGTTTAAGCTCGTTCATCAGGACGGGCGGTGTTTAGTATTTCTGTGTATGTAGACCAATGTGTCTAACTTTCCAGACGTTGCGTAATGTGTCCTGGGATGGTGTCAAAGGCGCACGAGACAAAAGTGTTTCAGGTGAAAGTCCGTCGGGAGGATATTAGTGCGTTTATAAGATCAAAGGCATAGCCTACAAAACATATCGACAATGCCAGCATTGCCTTAAATTATGTCTTAGGGCCAACGGTGCCTTTCTTCCAGTTTCCCATGCACTTAAACTTAAGAAAATAATAACAGCAAAAGAGTTCAGATGGCTGTTGAGCAGTCCTAAATGATTTTAATTTAACTGTGAAGACTTAAAAATTACGACCTTCTGTTAGACCAGAGTGGGAGTGAAACAACTGTGACTGGAAAACTGATGACAGCTTAAAGTAAGGGGCGGTGACTGCCAATATTTGAATGTCCGTTAAGCCAGGTGTAAATAAAAAAAAAGTTGAACACAACCACACAGGCTTGCCTACACCCCCACTGTATTGTAGGTATTGTAAAAGGCACTGGCTTTCTGGGTTAGGCATTGTTGCAAAGTAAACATTACAGTTCCAAACTGAAGGGTGAAAAAGCACACTTACTATCACAATTGCATTTACTGCCATATTTTGTGAGAAAATACAAACTTAAAAATATAAACCTACCATAATACAATGATGTTCTTACAAAGAATGTAGGCAATTGATGTGCTCATTCAAAAAGAGAGTATACAAATGAGGATATTCTGTAGGTATTGTAAACAAAATCTTTAAACATGTCAAACTAGTGTTTAACTTAAAAGTAAACAGTAGAGATCTCACAAAAATAGCTCTTTAAAACGCATGCTGGTGAGTCACCGAACATAGTAAAGTAATATTGGTGTGGCCATAGGGTCCTGCCCATTTGGGGATTATGAGTCAGATTTCCTGAGGACTGGGGCCCATTTGGACCTCAGCTTTGTATTAACGACATGGTGTGGTTCAGAAAGGCCTATGGAAAACTAAACAACCTCAAAACGATCCATTCTGAATACACTTCTTCTGGCTAATTCTAAGAGAGATTTCATGCTGTGCACGGTATATTAAGTTTCACGTAGTAGCCAAATTCATGCTTGATGAAAAATACTTTTTAAAAAAAATCTGTCTCTATATGTTAGACTGGAAAAAAATACTCTAAAATAGAGTTATGGAACAGCTTTTCTATTTCTAAAATTGTACAGAAGGCCTATTTTTGGTGACGTTGCATCCTGTAGCATACCTGATATGCACCATGTAAATGTTTACTTAGCCAGCATACAATCTAAGAGCCATGCAAATATCACCTCAATTCCTCCCTTCAGCAGGATCACAACTAAAGGTTTTATGGTTTAGGTTTTTTAAAGGCTTTGCGTACCTCTTCCAAGGCCAATACATGGTGCCCACAATCTGACATATGTTAGTCAAATGTAGTTTAAAAACCTATTCATTTCATAGAAACTATGTATTGTATAACTATTGGGTTATTTGTAACATAATCATATTTCAAAATAATTACAGGTATTATTAAAAACGTCTTATTTTATTATTCTGTATTTTCAAAACATTTTGTAAACTGCTTTGGGACAAAGGCCTCTCCCACATACCTAACCATAATCATCATATATGACAAATTCTGCAATATTATGACATAAGACTATCGTAGACGTAAGACGTGCTATTCTTCTTGGCAGGGCTGAACAGGTGTGTCTGTGGTTTGTCTGTCTGTGGTTTGTCTGTCTGTGTGGTTGCCCAGAGGTTTGCATTCCAACCCAGAGGTGGCATACCTGATAAGAGTTCAACGAGTCAACATCTGAGGAATAAACTCAACCGCTGCCATGTGCTCAGTCAGGTATGCAGTTTGGCTTGCATTAAAAAAGTCAACTATGGTAACCCTTTGTAGATAGGACTTCCCACTTTAGAAGATACAGGGCAAAATGGTTGAGACCCATCAGGATTTATGTCTGTATTTCATTTTGTCTGTATTTAGTAAGCCAATTTCGTCCAATACGTTTGTGCTAGTATGTTGTTACTTGTATACAGCATTATTTCAGCAAAAACAAAGTCATGGACTGTCTGAATTATTTGCTATTGTTTTTTGTTATACAAATGTTTTGAGAATAGCTGTAACAAACTCAGTCACAATCACCTAAACCCCTTCAAAATGGCAATATACATAGTCAATAGTACTTTGGGCATATTGTGAAACATCAAATAGCATTTCAGGGTGGTTGCTTACAGGCCCTAGTGCTCCACAGTACTGAGGAAGCTGTTTACTTGTTTACTATATCTGCCTGATCTGTTTACTTGTTTACTATATCTGCCTGGTCTGTTTACTTGTTAATATTTCTGCCTGATCTGTTTTGTATCAGTGTCGCATCAGTTCAAGATCTGATCCAGTCACTATCTGTGCATGTCATAAAGAGGGAAGACTGTTGTATGCGCCCAGCTCAAAAACTAAACATTTGTGTGACCTCTCAGTGAGTGTTATCGGTGAGTACCCAGATCCACTCCAGTCCTCTATTATCTGTCTGTACAATACTGCGGAGATTGAGGAAATACGTTATGACTTTTAAGAGACAAAAATTCTGTTTACAGGGAAACGAAACACTTCAAAATGAAGGAGCAAGCCCTGATTCATCCTTGAATGACTTACTATGTTGGTATGTCTGGCGGTTTGTGAAAGTGGTGTGGTGGTGAAAATGTTTTTTGGCGACAGAAATATGAGCGTGAGTGGGGAAAAATAGGAGTGTGTGTGTGTGCGTGTGCGTGTGCGTGTGTGTGCGATGGCAAACAGCGTGAGGGTGAGTCATCTGGGTGTGTGTGCCCTGGGCGGGAGCTCTTGACCTTCATCTCACGAGGAACAATCCCCAGCAGCACCAGCAGCCACAGCAGCAGCTATTGGGCACTGCCCACCCACATGCACCACACAACTGGGCATCACACAAAAGGACTACACACAATGGGGGGGGGGTGTCCAATGAGATGAATAAAAAGGATGCATGGAGCTGGAAGGATGGAGAAGAGGAACGGATAGACAGACTTGCCGACATGCCGGAGAAAAGTGGCTTTGACTCTCTCTTGCCTTGTGTTTAAATTTGTGTAACTGACTCAGACAGTGAGACAACGGTTTGAAAAAGTAGTGCTTAACATCCCTGTACCTCTCACAAACACACACATACACACACTTTCTCTCTCTCTCTCTCTCTCTCTCTCTCTTTTTTTCAAACAATTCTGTTAATTTAAAGCACAGGACCTTCAAAGCATGTGTTTGGGAATTCATTCTGTTCCATTTAATACAATACCAGTGCAGTCAGCTTTACCAAGCACTACAATCCGAGCGAATGTTTTCACTTAGTGCACCACAGACATCTGGCTTGACGGCAAGTCAAGGTCTGTCTTGCTTCAGTACTTTAGTGTTTCAGAGACATGCACCTTAAATGCCTTAATTCTTTACCACTGCAAACAACCCTGGAAAATACATGGTCTGTGAAAAATGGTTGATATTACACAATGATTTAGGCATGCAATGTGAGAGGACAGCTCAATTGCATTTGGGGTCTAATACCAATAACTCACTCCAGACACGTATGTACTCTTGATAAAAATAATTATCTGCTTAAAAGCAGACAAAAACATGCTCTTTTATAATTTAACATAAGTACATCATCACAAATCACAAGATGTTCTGGCTGCAGATGCTCTGGAGAGAAACCTTGACATCCTCTTAACAAAAAGCTTCTTGGAATACAGTAACTTACGATCTGGATAAATAAGATAACAGCCGTATTCTCTGCCCTGTGTCATCAACACATCCGCAGCTTTCTGAAGGCTCTACTTGTGTCTGCCAGTCAGCAGACAATAAAACAGGGTGTGTTTTCATGCGTCCAGTGAGGCTTTCAATAATAGACCAAAACATCCCAGATTATGGGCCCGTGTCAAGGCTTCCCTACAGGAAGAGCTTTTCTGGGCCCATGTGAATGACACAGAGGCTATGAGAGGGAGAGAGGGAGTGCAGAGTTTAAGAAGTAAGGTAAGAATAGCATACATTCTCTCTCACTAACTCACTCAAACACACACACACACCCACGTGTGGTAATAGTCACACACACTCTTATCTCTCTTGGTGCTAATGTATCAGTGCCAACACCCTTACTTCCTGCAGCTCCTCATTCTTCAGACAGATGAGAGAAAGAGAGCTGTTTGCAATCTCTCACAGCATACTGAAGTATACCGTGATGAGATGCACCACACACATACCCCCCTCCCCCACACACACACATTCTTTCTTTCTCTAACAATTACTGACAATCCCATTCACTCTCTCCCTCATACACATACACAGACACACACTGCAACTCTGTCCAAGTCTATGATATTTATCCTGGTGTGCACATCAAATACCTGACATGCCACATAGAGCACTGAACCGAGGAGGAAAAGTCAAGGGGATCCACTAAATGTTATGACCGTTACCAGGATACACAGACATGGAGTCTGTCTGTGGAGGTCAGGGGGTTTGAAACCTTCTCTCCAATGTGTGTTATGTGTGTGTGTTTGGTAGTGGGGCTGACATAAGGTTTTATTTTAAGACTCTGGGTAAACCCCGCCTCATGTAATGAAACCTGTCGCCATTCACCTTTAACCTGGATCCCACCGTCCCCTCTTGCCCCCCCATCACTGCACTAGCCTAAGACTCAGCAGTCACACACACAAACACAGCTACCCAAACCCTCTTCAGTCTAACCCAACCAAGCCATGGAGAATCTCACTCACATACACTTCAACTGAGGAGCAAGAACTACTGTACAGCTAGATATAAATGTTTAATTAAAACAAGTTTCTCTCCTCCGCCAGTGGGGTACCTCACTTGATGGATGCTTTGGCTGACAAGCAGGAACTACAGAACCAGAACTAAAATAAGTTCCTCTGTCTAACACTGGGTTAGCATGCTTTCAGCTCAGTCTATTCTGGGACCGTCCGTCCCAGCTCTCTTTTGAGCAGGTAGTGGTTATCAAGCCCTTGTGTAATAAGTGTAACAAAAAACAAGCTCCCCTATCTGCTCTGGCAGAGTAAAACCGGCCTGCTGTCCAGTGTATTTTGGCACCGTCAGTGTCCGGTTTTGTTTTGAGTTAATAATGGCTATCGTGCCAGTGTGTAATAATGAGTGCAAATAGAGAAAAGCCAACGCCCTGACAAGGATACAGGAACCCGGAGGGGCCAAAATAGATGCTCTGTAGGAGGACAGCCAGAAAGTTTACAGCACATATCTGTGATGAGGTCTCTAGTGAGTTGCATGGCAGGGTGAGAGAGATTATATCAAGGCATGGAGGCAAAGGGAATATGCAAAGCAGGACCAAAGAAAGACAGGTGCGGTAACCGCAGAGTATGTGTCTGTCATGGCAGTGGCAGCCACACATTTTACAGTCAAACAAGTTTCTAATGTCTCTACCCCTCAGCCACACCCTTGAAACCGCAAAACACTCACCATCACAAGACAAAAATAAAACAAAGATTATTTTAGCCATTTTTCATAGGTACTGATGCCCAGCAGTATCAGATATAACTAATGAACTGATTCCAACAATCTCGCACCAAGACAGCAATTCCCATGAATCCTCTGCAGCACCTCCTAAGAATGGACACACCTTTATTTTATCAACAAGACCCACTTCTAACCTGCCGAGCTACTTTAAAACACTGTTCGGCATACCACAGTCCATTTCACACACCTTGCCCAAGGCCTCCTTGTACACACACACACATATCACATTCCCTCCAGACACCCTCCTCCATCTCTCACCTGTGTACATAGAACTAGAAACAACATAAAGGACACTCCTAATGCCAACACCACTGATTTAGCACATGCTGTTTTCCATGTCAAACCAATAACAGGGAGTAAATTCATTAATGGGGTTGTCAAGGATGTGTTTAGATTGATATTGGATGGTTCCATAATGGAAAGATCAATTACAGAATTATAAAGTGTGTCTGCACACAAACGAGTATCCATAGCAAAAAGCATCGTCATGGCAACTGTGGTTATTGGTTACAGTGATGTGACATGGTTCTGTCCTAATGACATGCATAAGATATGTCCGTACACTTAGTATCGATACTTAGAGTATATACATAACCAATAAAGCAGGAGTTGTGCACATGTAAGCACATTGTTTAGTACATGTCAATTCTAGCCAACAGTAAGAGTAAAAGTGAGACTCTTCATTTGTCATTGTAGGCATACAACTACATTGAGCTTGGTATCTCTCAGAAAACCAGCAGCAATATATCAACACAAGATAAATAAACTAGATCAAAATGAGATCCATTATCTATCCAAAGATCCATTATCTATCCAAAGACACTTGGACTAGTAAACAATGACAAAAGTACAAAGTATAGAGGGTATAGAAGGTGTGGCATGGAGACGACACACCCCTTACAGTGTTACATGTATGTCACAACACTCCTATCTAACCAGGTAAATCCAACAGCTTGAACCTATAACCATTGAAAGTGCTGACAGCTACATCAATAGAAGACAGAGCACCACATACATCAGGCCCTAAGGGCACCTTCAGCCCTCGGCACCGACCCTTGAAGGGGGTCATGCTAAACCAGATGGGTCTCAAACAAAAGGGAATGCGGAAAACACTCTAACTCCTTTGTGTGTGTGTGCGTTTGTGTGTGCATTCCCATGGAGTCTGGAGACGGAGTGGTGTGGTATAATTAGAAACTAAGTCTCAGAGCAACTCCTACTCAACTGCATCAAGAGTAGAAAAAAAGTCAGAGTGCAAATGTGTTTAGCGAAGAAAAAGTCAAAGCCTTGCCAGTGAGTCCTCTAAAAGTTCAATAAAGTCCTTTATAATCCATTAACTAAGCACAAAACAAGTGCAAACAAACCCATCTGAATTGTCAGAGCAACTACAAACCTATTCATTCATATTCATTACGAAAGCTTGTTACGAAAGCGTGCCTTCTCTTGGACCCAGCATTTACAGGGTTAACCCCCTATTTCCACATGGCAGGAAAAGGGAGGTGGGTGTGTGTGTGTGTGTGTGCGTGTGTGTGTGAGAAAGAGAGAGAGAGAGAGACGATGAGTGAGTGCATCAGCGAGCTAACACGCACTAAACACGCAGAGAGTAAGACGACAAGAGAGCAGCACAGAAGCGCAACAAGAATAACTCTAAAACAACACTGCGACAACCAACTTCTCTCTCACTCCAACACACAGTAGTTTTAACCTCTCGCCATACTAACCCTACACCCAGTTTTAACACAGAAAAGACAGGCAAGTTTTTTTTGTTTTTTGTCCAGCTCTCCCGGCCGCTGCCTTACCTTCCCGGAGCTGCCGCCGCCTCTGCCTCCAGTTCCAGACGACTATGAGGGTCAGCACATGCCCCAGGATGACCAGGGTCGGGAACACATTTCCAGGGGGGTTAGCCGGCATCGGGCCTGTCTTTAGACTGGGGACAGGCGGCTGGCGCTCAGCGGTGGGAGGGTGGGGGGTGAAAGGTGAGTGTGAGAGAGCCGGAGGGAGGGATAGGGTGTGGGAGGGAGGGATAGGGTGAGGGTGGGGGGGGAACGCAAAGGGGTGTGGCGCAGAAAGGACTCAAGGACACCACCCCCGACGGACCGACAGACACGCGGACGAGCGAGTGAGCGAGCGGCCGAGTGAGTTCCGAGCGACGCCAGCAGGCGAGCGACAAAGGGAAAGCCGGGAGCGAGGCAGCCCCCCCTCTTCTTTCTCTTTTTTTCTTTCTTGCTTTTTTTCCTTCTATGACTCAGACGAGTGGTATAAAACTCCACTCCCCCCTTTCTCTCTCTCCCCTCGTCTTTCACAACCACTGGCCGTTTGCTAGAGTACGTCTGGCTTGCGTTATTTTCCACTCCTCTTCTCCTCTCCTCTCTGCGGTGACTCCCTTCTCTTTCCAGCTTAGACTCACTCAGAAGTATCTCATCATGTCTTTGGCTTCTGTACTCTGGGAGAAGACTTGCACTTCTGGTGGTCGGTGGTGGTGCCTCTAGTTCCAGTTAATAATACATGAGTCGTTTTTTTTCTCTTCTCTCTCTCTCCTCTCTCTCCTCTCTCTCTCTCTCTCTCTCTCCCTTTCTCTCTCTCTCTCTCTCTCTCAAAATGTACTCCTAGACAAACTCATGCTGTATAAACATAAGTGAGTGTGTGTGCAATACACAAAGACATCCAGACTCACAAACACTCTCTCTCTCTCACACACACACACACACACACACACACACAAAAGCTGGTCTACACCCAGCGCTGATAAGGATAGTCATTAAGAGCCCTGAACATGAAACCTTGTCCAGTTTATGCGGCACTGTCAGGAAATGTGCTCTTATTTTTGTCCCTGCATTCATTTCATTGACGCACTTCTGCAGAAAATCAATATGATCCCCCAAAACATAAATCAAGCAGTGCAGTCAAGCAGTCTCTGCACTTTAAAGCCCCAAATTTCATTATATAACACACTCTACCACTAATTTCTTCCTCATGCGCAAACTCCAAACATATGCCCATTCACTCTGCACCAGAGAGGAACATAACAGCACACTGTTTCACTTCCAAACAATAAAGTGTCTAAGGAGCAAGCAGCTCTCAGAATAAATGTGCTTTTTCAAAATACCAAAACAGCACTTCGTTTTCCACGGCACCACTGGAGCATTACCCTATTGTGAAAGTGTAATCATTTTAAAGGAATGGAATTTAATGGAATTCCTGAGTGACAGTCTCTTCTTTAGGAGGAATGATTAATGATGTTAACTTTTACAACTGAGAGATATTTCTGGCTTTAAGGCGGCCGACAGGTGCCCTATACACACACTTTGCCCATGCAAAGATCAGGTCGGTATCGAATCAAGTCTCAGCTGTGCCCTCGTATCAGGCCAGCGTGCAGGAGGGGAGACAGGGAAGGGAATGGTTGGGTTTTCTGTACTTGCAAAACTAGACCAAGGGGACAAACATTATTTACTCAAATGTGCACTGCAGTCGCAAAGGGCTGTGCAGCGCTGCGGTGGATACAGGGCACCACAGCAAGCTGTGTTTGTTTGGCGACACAAGATCAAACATAAGCACATGCTCACACAAATTAACACAGACACACATACACACACACACACACACAAACACACACAGAGTGTGTGTGAGAGAGAGAGAGAGACCACATTTAGAGGACACTAAACACAAGACAAAAAAGATCTGAAGACTAAACACATGACAAAACCCTTGCAAAGGTCATACCACACACACACCACACACACACACACACACAAACACACAAACACACACACTACACGTCAAACTCATTGGGGGCAGCATGAGAGAGAGACTTTCTGTATGACGAAACAAATGTCACAGAAACCCAACACCGCCACGAGTGTGACCCTCTTTGGTGGAAAGAAGGGGGTGACATTACATGGTCACGCACAGCCCAGTTAAGGGCCAGGAATAAACCCTGACCATTGAACTCATGTAGAGGAGAGAGGACAGACGCAGCACAGAGAAGAGAGGAGGAATGCTGGCAGCTGGACTCCGTAAAAGAGTGAAAGGTGTGGGGGTCACGGTCTCACCCAGGGAAATACCGTCGGGGTCTGACCACACACACACACACACACACACACGCACGCACATACACATGTATATGCACACTCACACAGCAAACAAACAAACAAACAAAACAACCAAAAAAAACATCTTAACCTCTAAAACAATAAATATTGAACAAACACACTAAACAGATACATATGCATATGGTACATAACCTGCACAGGCTAATAATGATTATCAAATACTTAGCCCTGTGCCATTAATTTTTAATGATAACCCTTAAAGCTCACAAGCAATTGTGCACATGTTTGCCATTAAGTAGAAGAACCTAAATTCATTAAAAAGGCCCTTCAAACCATTTGGCAAAACAACACACACCACATCACTGGCTTAAGGAGGTGCTGATTATGGTAACTTGGTCCAGGCCATGATTTTCCTGGCAGGCAGACCTGGCCAGGATGACGTTAAATGTGGGTGACAATGCAGCCCTGATTGAGGAGCTACTGACAGGCCTTTCGGAAGCAGCATCTTACTACCCAGCAAATATACACTAATACATCAAGCACCTGGTGAAGATCCTGCTGTTAGCGAACACATAGTTACTGGTATAATATATACAACTTCATGATCAAAGAGTAAAGGAGAGAATGGCAGGATATGAGTCACTCATCATCAGAGACAATGCGAGCCTGATATGATCAGGACCATGCAAATAAATTGGCCCAACATCTACTGCCAAAAGGCAGCAGGAGTAACCGAAAACATTCTACAACAATTTCTACTTTAAAATGCCAAAATATCTGTACTAATATCGTGTTCAAAGGAAGAACTTTGATTTGGCATCACAGTATGAAACTACAGTATATTGACAATAGAATCTTTTGAGCTGAACTCAGATGTCAGATTAGTGCAGACGGTGTGCAAGATGCCAATGCCTTAAGCACGTGACCAAGTAGAGAGCACTGTACAATACAACTTTATTAATCTCCCCTGAGGGCAGCTGGGTTAGGTGCACAGACACAGAAACTGACGCACACAGACGTGCCTGTCACTTTGCCTGGGCTCTATGGCACTCTGGGATGACTAACATGGCCGGGCTGCTCTGTTACGAAACCGAGAGCTATGAAATGGTGGAGAGGAAACTGGCACGATCCAAAATGGCACCGGCACCACAGCAGACAAGCACAGCCAGAACAGAGGAAACCGGCAAACTCCAAAATGACAACCATGGGAAACAAGCACTGCCAGAACAGAAGGAACCGGCAAACTCCAAAATGACAACCATGGGAAACAAGCACTGCCAGAGCAGAGGAAACCGGCATAATCTAAAATGGCATCACAACACTCTAAAATGGCGCCATGGAACACAACCACAGCCAGAACAGAGGGAACCGGCAAACTCCAAAATGGCACCACAACACTCCAAAATGGCACCTCAACAGACAACCACAGCCAGAACAGAAGAACCAGTAATGGCACCATATGACTACCACTACCAAAACAGTGCCCCCTGGAGCAAGATTATAACACCATGGCATGAGATGCCATAAAAGACAGAAGGGGTTCCCAAGATGCCCATAAAATGGCCAGTCTTAAGACCTCACAGTTCTCTCAAAGCACTTCCCACAAACAACATGAACTCCTTGAACCAAGTAGTACCCTATTCTAACATCTCTCATTATGACAGCTACAGGGCATTTCATAATAGCCAAGAAATGCAAAATGAGATATATCTGTCAGATCAAAATAGCATCAACAAACGCAAACATAACATTTTGGAAAACATGTCACACACAGGATTCTGTGCTAAAAAATCCAAAATCCACAAAAAGCAATTAGCAAGTTGGAGGCCACAGACTGACGGTGCACACATGCACATCACATGGGCCAAGAACCAAACCTTCCTCTAGGTTGAACCCCCTCTCTCCCTCCATCCACCCTGCAACTGGTGCCACCCCCCCATTACCCCAATTACCCTCCCATAGCCCCACCCTGAACACGGCCGGTCCCAATCCCAGTCTCCCACCTACCGGCCGCTTCCACAGGCGAGAGTGGTGACGGACTGCGGAGGTAGCCGTGGCTGCGAGGTTGGCGGCCACGGGCGCAGCAGCAACAACAGAATCGGCGGAGACACCGGTGCATGATGTCTGTTCCTTCCTGCCCCAAACTGGCCTTCGCGTCTCAGAACACACTGACACTAACGGCGAACACGCTGTCTGACCTCACGATATTGTGTTCTGATTGAAAGCAGAGGGGCGTAGAGCAGGGAGGAAGAGATTCAGAGAGAGAGAGAGAGGAAGGAGGGAGGGAAAAGGGAGAGAGAGCTGAAGAGGGGGGAGAGAGAGAGACCATGTGTGGAAAGAGAATGGAAATGAAAAAAAAAAAAAACACACACACACACACACACACACACACACACACACACACACACACACACACACACACACACACACACACACACACACACACACACACACACATAACAACCCACAACTCCAGAGTTGCAGTTATGGGATGGAGAAAAACTGTACTTTTTGCAATTTTGTTCTCAACTGTGAGAATGCCATCCCACTGGGGTAGCATTATTCTGATACCGAACATCTGGACGTGGTCCATGAACATAATTGTCTACAAAAATACACACTCACACACACATCACACAACCACAGGCATGGTTGTACACACACACACACACACACACACACACACACACACACACACACACACCACTAAATTGTTGCATTTATTTTTTCAAACACTGGAGAAAACGTGTGGAAAATGTAGCTTGCCCATAGAGCGAGGAGGCCCTTCTCTAAGACAAAGAGCTCCTTTGAGAGCCATAAAGTCTGCTCAGCAGCTGGAAGGAGCCTTGTGTGTGTGTGTGCGTGTGCAGCAGTTTGACTTGAATGCAATAAGATGGATAAGAATCTAACCAATTATCTTGCAACTATGAGACACACTGACATACCGTTTGACAATCATGACTAGGGACTGGTGCTCTTGCAATCACTCCTATAACCATAATGGCACTATCTCAGTTGTCTACATATACTTATCATGTACAACGTCACTTCAAGTTATAATATCATTTTTGCATATATCTTATTAATAAAGTTGACGTAAACTGTAATCCGTACATGAAAATTAAAGAAAGAACTGAATTCTGGGTATGCTGTAGACAAAGGCATCATTTCTTACCCACAATGCTTTTGGCTACTGATGTCACTGGAAAAGGCCAACAAGTGACATTGGATCGCTCTTATTTACATGACACCAGCCACAGAAACGTGTGTGTGTGTGTGTGTGTGTGGTGTGAGCACATGTGTGAATGCATTTACAGGCAAATGTAAACACCATGTTAAACCACATTAGTGAATTTCACAAGCAGTTCATGAAATACACACACACATCGATGACACACACAGGTACACACATAACTAGCAGAGCACACTCTTTCCCTTTCAGATAGTAGATTCTAGAACTTTCAGTTCTGGGATAGATCAAAGATTAGGTTTCAGACTAGGACCAAATCTGTGGTTATCAGAGGCTTCTCCTCCCTAAAGCCACACCCGAGCTGTAATCTGACACAAGAGGACACTAACACTGCCATGTGTCCCCAGATAAACTCTCCACACATTGAATATGAGATAAAGGCAGCCAATCCACAACCACCCACCACCTCCACCCCCCCCCCCCCCACCCCCACACACACCCACCCACTCTCCTGCCTTCCTGAGGCCCTTTCCCCAGTCATGAGATGAATAGAGGTCCTACCTTGGCCCTGGTGGATCAGATCCTCCATGAAGTACCTACCATCATCCCAGTGCATGACGCCTACACAAGATGCTTTCTCAGAGCAAAATAAAATAACAGTGGTGATAAGCTGTGCTTATAAGATGTGACTCAAGAAGAATTTCCCTATTTCATCTGCTGTTCTCAGAACAGTGTTCTGAACTGCTGAAACTGTGGCTTCCTGTAGTAGTAGGATGTGTAAGACTAAGGGTGGCAACTCGTGTGATACTCCCCTCGCCAATTACAGTAGGCTACGAGTAGGACCACACTCCCGTCTCTCTCTCTCTCTCTCTCTCTCTGCCCGTTTCCAGAGCAAAAAGAAAGAAAACGACAAAAATAGGAAGGAAAAGATGAATGGCGCTCAACTTAACCACTCTCAGATCCTCTGCTCTGTTGCTGACTCATTTATCAGCACCCTCGAGAGGAAATTTTGAATGGGGAATGCGAGCATTCGAGGGAAACACTGAAATAACAGCTCCTTTCTTCTCTTTAATCGAAGCTTTGATCGGGAGACCAGCTCACTGGAAACTGGCTACTTAAAGCTTAAGGCGTGGGCTGAATTAACTTTAATGTTTTCGAGCACGGGGGGGGGGGTGGGGGGTGGCATACTACACTAACAGTTTCCATACTGGATCATCCGCAGGATCTTGTGGGGAGACTTAACCACACACACACACTCACACACACAACCATTCTCTACCACACACACGCACAGACACTCAACCATCACATGTACACTTGACTACCCCCCTTCCACCACCACCATACATACACACACACACACGCACAGAGCTTACTCTGAATTTCTTAGAAATACTCCCTTAGTAACACTGTGTGGAAACGATTCTTAGTCACCACAAGGTGGAACTCTTGAGTGTGTTACTGATCTCCAAGGAAACAGGAGCTCCTCCACTGTGGCAACTTCCATCACATGGCATGACACATGTCATATCATAATAATTGCTTTTCAGTAATAAAGTCAGTATTTTTTCAGTAATAAAATCAGTAATAAAGAAGAGTTAACTACCTTACAACTGTTAACTACTGTAACTTACTGTACTAATGCTCCAAAAATTACAGTGAGCAGACAAATTTCTGATGACAGTCCTGATGACAGTATTGGTTCTGGTAAATTAATTTAGTGTGGGAGACAATACTAATAAATACACAAAGGAGGATCATGGAAGAAAGTGGATCTGATGAATGCTCTCAAATCAGTATAGCAAGCAATCCTGTTTGGGAACCAGGACAACACATGCCAATCAAATGCTTCTGGTAGCAACACCTGCAGGAAAATGTTAATGTTATTAAAGTATCAGTAACAGAGAAGGTCCGCACACTTGCTCTCTGTTTTTTCATCTCCGTCTGATGAAGAGCCGAAGGGCTCGAAACGTCATGTGTTTTGGGGATTGAAGTCAAATAAAAAAATTTAAAAAACGAAGAGCGCGGTCCTTCTCTGTTACTGGATCTTGGACTTTTGGCTCCTGCACCGTAATTTGGATGTGCGCACGTTCCCAAACTGAAAAATGTTATTAAAGTATGCCATGGATTCAGTCACACTTCACAACAACTTCATTTTGCTATTCATTGCTTTTTGGCCATTCTGTGCATTTAGCCAAATATTGAAAACACAGTGTACAACCATAGACAGAATCACCGGGTCATATTTTACATATCTCCAACCGGTCACTGACGAACACATGTGTTTGCACCTATAGAAGGATTGAGAGACTGATAAATCACTAGCTAGAGGTAATAGGGATTTTTAACCTGTCAAGTGTCAAAATATTCTTTAAAAATGTCCCTTGTGGGCATCCATCATTTCCATCGTGGCTATAGAGTGTCAGTGACTGATGTCTTTTTATCTGGTTTAAGATCAGGGCTGAAACTAAAGCCTAAAAACAAAATAGAGCAACTGGCTGCAGTGAATACCAGAATACCAGGCTGCAAGCCGGGGCTCTCTTATGTAATCCCTCTTCACAGCACCGTGTCTGCTCTCTCATTCTTACAGGCAGGCACGCACGCACGCACACACACACGCACACACACACACACGCACACACACACGCACACACACACGCACGCACGCACGCACGCACACACACACACACACACACACACACACACACACACACACACACATAAATACACACACGCACGCACACGCACAGCCCACCCACCCACCCACAAATGACACATGCACACACACACATACGACAATATTCTCTTGGTGTCTAACCTCAGAACATGGAGGAATCTGGAGAGGCATGTAAATATTTACAACACATACTGTACAGATCAGCTCAAGGGCTTATTCGGTGATGCTTACACAGTCTGTGTGTGTGTGTGTGTGTGATGAGTGTGTGTGTGTCTGCATATGCATGTGTGTTAGAGAGTCTGAGAGTGCATGTTCATTCTGTGGACGTGTGTGTGTGTACAGTACGTGTGTGTGTGTGTGTGTGTGTGTGTGTGTGTACAGTACGTGTGTGTGTGTGTGTGTGTGTGTTTGTGTGAGTGTGGTTGTAAAGGCAAGCGAGGCAGAGTGAGTGAGAGAAACACATCTTGCTCCATTCCACTCTGAACAAACAACATACAACCTCAACTGGTTTCAGATGGTTTGATATTCTGATATTCTATTAAAAAGCTCTCTAACTTTTGAAGTCAACATTCAGTGCTGCAATTGCTAAGGAAATTTTTTTCAGAAGCATCAAAAATGGTTCTCAGGCAAACAAATACTCTATTCTAAGTGTTAAAATCCCTGTGTTTGGTAAATGTATGCTGTATGCACACATTCACTATATACGCATGCATGCACGCACATACACACACACACACACGCTTGCACAGTGAAAACAGGACTGGCCCCATAGAAAGAAGGAAATAGAAAGGGAGTGTGGGTGGGAGGGCTACAGAACATGCTCTCTAACCTTCTTGGAAATCTGACCAGCACTTCTTTCCCTCCTCCTCGTCCTCCTCGTGCATCTCTCTGACGACATCCTTGTCCAATGGAAGACTGGAGGAGGAGCTCAGCTGTGTGGCTGCTGCAACGTCATTGGTCTCTTCGTCTTGACCCCTGACCTGTTCGTCCCGCTGTGGTTCCTCCTCTGTCCCTTTGCCCAGACCGAGCTCAAGGGCGGGCAGGTGAGGGCAAGTTCCCGTGGCTTCCACTGAATCTTTGACCTCCAGCATGGATGCTGCCTCCATAGGATGCTCTTTGGCTGGGGGCTCAGCATCCTGCTCCACTCCCTGTGAGGGCTGGATTACATTTACAACAGGATGGTGGATGGTGGAGTCCTCTGGTGAAGGGATGATATTTACATCAGCATGTGAGATGTCAGTGGCTTGCTCCTCAAACTCAGAGAGATCCACGCAAGCATCAGTCATGGGAGAGAGGAGTGTAGCATCAGAGACTGTCTCCAAGGATTTAACAGTCATGAGTGACACCACATCTTCCAAGGCAACTGAAGTTATGGGTGACGTACTTGTACTCGCCTGCACTGGTGTTTCTAGGACAGCAAGTTCAGAGAGATGCTCAGTCTGGATGTGGGGAATTGTAACATACACATCACTAGGAGATATTTTTGGAGCATCAACTGCCTGCATCACATTTACTACATCAATGACCTTCATGACCTCTACTTGTTTGTCAAGTTCTGCAGATTCCTGTACCTGCTGCAGACCAGCCTCTTTATTAACCTGCTCATCCCCTTTGGGTTCATCATGGATTTGGAGCACCATCAGTGAATCATCTGCAACAGATACTTGTGGGATGTTCTCAGCCACCACTGCGCACTCTGAATCAATGGTTTCCTCTAAAACCATCTTGACATTTGTATGTGTTGTTTGTCTGGTAAGTTCTTCAGTATCTTCAGCCACCAGTATCTTCTGCAGATCCTCTGTCACCTCTTCAACCAGCTCTTCAGCTTCAGACTTATGATAGATAATGGGGGAAGTAAGGGAGGCATCTGAAACATCCATCATCACACATTCTTTAGAAAGCGGTTCCTCAAACACCTTCATGGTCTCTATTTGTTTTGTTTGTTCTTTGGGCTCAATTATCTGCTGCAGAGATTCTTGGACTCCCTGACAGGCATTTTGTCCTCTAACAATATGGGAGACCATCAGTGGACCATCTCCAGACTTCTCTACCTCCGGCTGAACAGCCCCTTCTTCAACCAGTTCCACCAAGTCTTTTGGTTCATTGACTTCATCCCATATATCTGTAGGCTCCTGATCATTGGCGATTTTCACGTCCTCTTGAAATAACTCAACTGCTACTGTCTCACTCACTGGCTGTGGAGTTTGGGCATTAAATGGCTTATCTTTTACCGCCTCCACAGGTGAAGCAGGCATGTCCATCTTTACTGTTTCACATGGACTTGCAATGGACTCCTCAGTTGGAGCAACTACTGAATGAGATGCTTTGATATTTCTGCTTATTTTCCAGGGACCAGGCATTGCAGCAACTGAAATCTTCTTGTGTTCTTCAAATGTGATGGGCCTGGTGGTTTCTGACTGCTGCTGTTGTTTCCTAATGACAGCTGACTCTAGTTTGGCCTCCCTGGTTGCTGAATGAACAGGTCTGGTGACCACATTGTTGGGTGTGTAGGAACCTTTAAAGCCCATAGCCATCTTCTCAAGCAGGCCATCATGTTCTTTGGGGAGCGATTTTTGTGAACGGTACCCCTGGCGATCCAGTAGATCTTCCTGATGCTCTTCCTTGGCTCTTGCCTTGGGGACAAAAGAGGTAGGACCCTTAATGTTCTGCACGTGGCCTGCTCGATGGGTTGGGTGCAGGGTGGACACTGAGGATCGGACCCTCTGCAGGGTAGAAGGGACGATCTCTGGTGGGAGGTGCAGGAACTCTCGGACATGAACAATGCCCTCATTGGTGAGGTACCAGTAGCTGTGTTGCCAGGCAAAGGTCTCCCTGACGAAGCCCTTGGATTTCAGGGAACCCATTGCTCGAATCACCTTGAGGTTGGATATGCCCTGGACGTCGGGGTGCATACACTGGGGACGCCTGTCCTTCCTGGCTACCATGACGCCGTCCCGGAAGAGGACCTCATAGATGGACCTCAGGTCATCCAGAGGCATAAGCATTCCAGCCACCATTTTGCCACTCCTGGTTGTCAACTATGACTAATACCTGATCACAGAACACCTTGATAAGCTACGAGCATATACTTATGATGAATGTCGTTGGCTCTCTTCCAGTTGTTTCTCTTCGTGCCAGCTTTGTCCAATTCTCTCTATCTCTGTTTTGCTCGTCGTCTGTATTTTCCACTGAGAGCTCCAGACAGGAAAGTGCTTTGCAAAGGAAAGAAATGCCAGTGAAACCTGTACTCTCCTTGGAAGCCTCAGTAAAGCACTGGGCTTGCTCGTGCACAGACTGGAGTCGGCATGGCGATAGAGTGGCGCAGAGAGGTGCCGCCACCACCCCTCCCACCTCGCTGGCCGCCAGAGGAAAACGAGCTGAGGGGTGTGTCCACAGCAAAATCGGACAAGATGAATGAGGGAGAGAGAGAAAGAGAGAGAGAAAGAGAGTGTGTGTGTGTGTGTGACAACTGAACAGGAGAAAGTGAGAGAGAGAGAGAGAGAGAAATGAATAAAAAGTGGAGTAGGAGTAGTGAAGAGCATGAGTTCAACACACACACACACACACACACACACACACACACACACACACACACACACACACACACACTCTCCATTGCAGAGATCTAACTCCACACACACAAATCACACACACACATACTCTCCATTACAGTAATTCTGTCAGAGATGTGGATGGTCTCAACTGCTAGAAATGGCCACAGTAAATCTCTTTAGTTTCATTAAAATGGAATCAACACTAAAACTGCAACTACAAGAATCTGTAAAGAGCAGATACAATACACCAAGACCCCAATAGCAGTATCTGAACATGGGTCATAGGACTGCATGTTCAGCATCTGTGATCAGATTCCCATTTTGCCCTTTTCCAAGCATCTGTCTCCTAATGTCTGATAGTTTGCAGCACATGGGTGGCTGAGCACATGTGGGTGTATGTCAAACTCAACATGTGTAAGGACAGCCTGTGAGAGTGAGCCTGAAAATACCACTATTATCTTTCACACATTTTCCATTCAGTCTCCAGGAATCCAGATGGTACGCTAAGTCAAGATTTAATTCAGTCTGAATGTGTGAATGAGTTTGTAAAGAAATCGCAACATCACTGTAAGCTGCCACACGCATGTAAGTTCAGACATTTGATTAGGACTTGTTGATAATGGATTACAACATACTAAAAAATAAAGGAACAAGGTTTAATCCAACATTTGACCGGATTAAGAGCATCATCAATTCACCATTGTAAGTATTAAGACTCACAATAGAATGTTTATCAGTTGGCTTGCTGGAAGCAACAGGGAAAAAATAATAAAATATTTTTTTGGGGAGATCCGAGAATACAGTAATGTCTGTGGCTGAGTGGCCTAACAAGGAGTTGTCCCAGACAGTAGCTGATTATGGAACATCATCATGCAGTTGTCCTGGTTATTAGCACACTGAGTAAACATAAAAACCAAGAGCTCTTCATAGCCATTACAACAGTGTTGCTCTGTCTCTAAAAATAAGAGAGTAATGTGAGGTGCTCGAGATCTCCTAATTCCTTCCCTCGAGTGTGATTAGGTTAGCTGTCCCTGTATGGACTGTGCTGGTGTGGGAGGCCTAATCAACAAGGAGCAGACAGCACACACGCACAGGTGGGAGTTTTCAGTTATCCACCAACACACACCACACACAGACACAGACAGACACACACATGCGTGAACACATATGCGTGTGCACACACACACACACACACTTATCTGCACCCTGCTACTTGAATTTCATTATCCAGCTCTACTGTACATCCCTTTATACTCACTGCGATCCTCTGATGAACGGTATCCATTAATGGTAAGAGGACACAATCAAGACTTATCTCATCGTTGGTAGAATGCGTTGCCTAGTGTTCTGCGTTCTTGTGAAAGTTCTTGCGACATAAGACTTATCTGTTCACCTTACACTTAACTAATAAATTCCCTTATTCCCTTACTGAGTTAAGGTTTGTATGTTCATGTTTTTTGTTAATATGAAAACTCATAATTTTGTTTAAATTGATAGTTGATATTGTTGTTATTATAACTATCATGCTTAAAGCGATGGTTCGGAGTAATTTCACCCTAGGGTCCTTTGCACTATGACCCCGAGCCAAACACCATCCCCGAACCCTGGTCGAGTAGCGCTGTCAGAAACTAATGAGTTTCTGCAGTCGTAATGGTACCAACTTTTATCTTGTAAATTACCCCACTAATAATGCCCTGAATGGTACGAAACTTCTACAGTACTACAACTATATTCTTTACTCATAAAACGAGGCATTGAAAAGTTTGTAAATACACCAGGAGTTCATTTAAATAACACTTGCCTGAGGGATGCTACATCTGCTACTATACCGCTGCGTCGACGTTACTTCCGTGATTTGGGAAAAGCCCGTAATATGTTTATTTAAACATATTTAAATAAACTCCTGGTGTATTTACAAACTTTTCAATGCCTCGTTTTATGAGTAAAGAACATAGTTGTACTACTGTAGAAGTTTCGTACCATTCAGGGCATTATTAGTGGGGTAATCATTCAGGGCATTATTAGTGGGGTAATTTACGAGATAAAAGTTGGTACCATTACGACTGCAGAAAGTGAAAGTGTTTACAACTTAGTGTTAACTAATAATTGTTGCAAACTGGTACTACGAACAAAATATTAGTGCATTCCTGGATCTACATCCTTATGCATGCTTCCTGCCAGGACTTTTACGGGCTTTTCCCAAATCACGGAAGTAACGTCGACGCAGCGGTATTAGCAGCAGATAGTAGCATCCCTCAGGCAAGTGTTAGTTAACTCCTGGTGTATTTACAAACTTTTCAATGCCTCGTTTTATGAGTAAAGAACATAGTTGTACTACTGTAGAAGTTTCATACCATTCAGGGCATTATTAGTGGGGTAATTTACGAGATAAAAGTTGGTACCATTACGACTGCAGAAACTCATTCGTTTCTGACAGCGCTACTCGACCAGGGTTCGACCAAGGGAAAACAGGCTTTGGGAGAGTGTTTGGCTCAGGGTCATGGTGCAAAGGACCCTAGGGTGAAATTACTCCAACCATCGCTTTAATGTAGGTTTTTCCAACTTTATTTGAAACTATAACTTTCAATGAATGTAAGTACTATAAGTTGCTTTGGACAAAATGTGTCCATAAACATAACTATATTCAAATACACACACTGTACCAGCCTATCTACACACACAAAGCACAAACAAACATATTTCCATGCTTACCCGCAAACACCCACATGCATGCACACTTGCACACACACACACAACCATGTAAACACAAGAACAGACACTCACAAACACACACACACACACAACCATGTAAACACAAGAACAGACACTCACAAACACACACACACACAACCATGTAAACACAAGAACAGACACTCACAAACACACACACACACAACCATGTAAACACAAGAACAGACACTCACAAACACACACACACACACACAACCATGTAAACACAAGAACAGACACTCACAAACACACACACACACAACCATGTAAACACAAGAACAGACACTCACAAACACACACACACACAACCATGTAAACACAAGAACAGACACTCACAAACACACACACACACAACCATGTAAACACAAGAACAGACACTCACAAACACACACACACACAACCATGTAAACACAAGAACAGACACTCACTTGCACACACACACACAACCATGTAAACACAAGAACAGACACTCACAAACCCACACACACACACACAACCATGTAAACACAAGAACAGACACTCACAAACACACACACACACAACCATGTAAACACAAGAACAGACACTCCACACACAACACACACACACACAACCATGTAAACACAAGAACAGACACTCACAAACACACACACACACACACACATGTACAAAAAGACACACACGGTCGCGAAAGAGAGATTACGTCAAAGCTAGCTTCCCTCCAACCGAACAAGCTAACCATTCTTCTTACGGGTAACCAACGTTACGGATGAGGTAGTGGAGTCTGTTTTGCCTTTGTAGTGTTTATGTAGATTACACAGAAGCTACAATATCGGCGCAGGATATATGTTATATGAAGTTATGGCATTTAAAAAAATCCTAGAATGAATGGGCTTCTATGGGAGTTAGCAGAGAGGTGGTCCCTCCAGCCTACGTCGATTCTTCTACTTCCGGGAATTCGCCTGCCCCCTTGGGCTGGGGTAGCTGTATAGAACATATCCCTTTTCCAAGTGCTCCACCACCTACCCGCTCTAACTTGTCTCCATCACACACACTTCAACATGTCAGACCTAGATGAGCTCACAAGAGCCAAAATGTAACGCTGGGCAAATTAGTACTTCTGCTTGTCCATTAGAACCCCACTGTAAGTAGTAGGCCTAGTATATTATTGTAGTTTATTGTTGCTGGAGTCATGAATGCCTGTACAACTGTGCAATTAGACTAGACTGGTGTGATGATGTGAACAGGACATACTGACACAAATATAGAAAGAGCAAAAAAAGTAGTTTTACTAGTTTACTAGTTTTAATAGAAATTAGTTTAATTTTAATGGACTAATTATAAACTGGAGAGATCATTGGGTAATAGGTCTGAATGGGACCAGGATCACTGGTCCAACACAGGGGAAACACAATGAGTTACAATTGTATCCATAGAAACAAAGAACATATAAATGCGAAGATAAATATTCTACAATGTGCATGACATTAAGTACGTAGGCTACGTTTTCATACCATTTTTAGAGGTTAGTGGAAATGAGCTTGATCACAATTTTTTCTTTAACTGGGGTCAGGACAGACATTGTGGAATGAAGTTGCATTTTAGTCTGATAATATTCACTGATTGATTGATAATACTTTATTGTCAGACAATGTCTCAACTATTTGGAAGATCAGATGCATTTGAACGAGTCCAAAATGACAACATGTAACAATTTTTCACTTTTTGAGGCATCTTCCCATTAATTTTCATTGCATTATCATGCATTCAGATAAAAACACCTAAGCTACTGTTTGCAGTCCTGTGGTCCTGATCAAACCACCCTGCGCAAATGTAAAATAATCTCCTACATCTGCTACTGTATCACCACAAACAAGAGTTAGCATGCTTCCAAGCCTTTGATCAGTGCAACCTGTACTGTTCTTGGTGTTTGCATGCCTTTTCTGCAGTTAGATTGCAAGTTGTCCACTAGAATTCCTTACTGCTTGTTTTATCCTCTTTTTGACATCTTGCATACTAAAACGAGCAATACTAGTTTGGATCAGATTTTGTCCAATACAATTCAGCAGTCCTCTGGTAAAGGGCTGACATTTACATCAGCATGTGAGATGTCAGTGTCTAGCACCTCAAACTCAGAGAGATCCACGCAGGCATCAGTCATGGGAGAAACGTGAGGGTGGAGCGTGCCATCAGAGACTGTCTCCAAGGATTTAACAGTAGTGAGTGACAGCGCATCTTCCAAGGCAACTGAAGTTATGGCTGACGTACTTGTACTCGCCTGCACTGGTGGTTCTAGGACAACAAGTTCAGGTAAATGCTCAGTCTGGATGTGGGGAACTGTAAATTCATGTACCTGCTGCAGACCAGCCTCTTCATTAACCTGCCCATCACCTTTGGGTTCATCATGGATTTGGAGCACAATCAGTGAATCATCTGCAACAGATACTTGTGGAACATTCTCAGCCATCACTGCACATTCTGCATCAATGGTTTCCTCTACAACCATCTTGGTATCTGCATGTGTTGTTTGCCTAAATACTTCAGCATCTTCAGCTACCAGCAACTCCTGCAGATCCTTTGTCACCTCTTCGACCAGCTCATCAGCTTCAGGCTCATGATAGATAACGGACGAAGTAGAGGAGGCATCTGAAACATCCATCATCACACATTCAAGCGGCTCCTCAACCACCATGGTCTCTATTTGTTTTGTTTGTTCTTTGGGCTCAAATATCTGCTGCGGTGATTCTTGGACCACCTGACTAGCATTTTGTTCATTAACAATTTGAGAGACTGTCAGTGGAACATCTCCATCGGTATATATTTCTGGAGCATCTTGCTCTACTTCAATGGTTTCTTCTTGTTCTGTTTGTGTGGTAAGTTCTTTAGACTCCTGTACCTCCTGCTGACTTGCCCCTTCTTCAACCAGTGGCACCAAGTCTTTTGATTCATTCTCTTCATCCCATATATCTGTAGGTTCCTGATCATTGGGGATCTTCACGTCCTCTTGAACTAACTCAACTGCTACTGTCTCACTCACTGGCTGTGGAGCCTCAGTTTGGGCATTAAATGGCTCTTCTTTTACTGCCTCCACAGGTGGAGCAGGCATGTTCATCTTTACTGTTTCACATGGACTTGCAATGGACTCCTCAGTTGGAGCAACTACTGAATGAGATGCTTTGATATTTCTGTTTGTTTTCCAGGAACCAGGCTTTGCAGCAGCTGAAATCTTCTGTTCTTCAAATGTAATGTGCCTGGAGGTTTCTGACTGCTGCTGTTGTTTCCTAATGATAGGTGACTCTTGTTTGGTCTCCCTGGTTGCTGAATGCGCAGGTCTGGTGACCACATTGCTGGGTGTGTAGGAGCCTCTAAAGCTCATAGCAGTCTTCTCAGGCTGGCCCTCCTGTTCTCTAGGGATTCTTTTCTTGTATCGGTACCCCTGCCGATCCACTAGATCTTCCTGCTCTTCTTTGACTCTTGGTTTGGGGATGAAAGAGGTGGGACCCTTAATTGTCTGCACATGGGCTGCCCGACGGGTTAGGTTCAGGGTTGATGCCGTGGACCGGACCCTGTGCAAGGTAGAAGGGACGATCTCTGGCGGAAGGTGCAGGAACTCTCGCATATGAGCGATGCCTTCATTGGTAATGTACCAGTAGCTGTGTTGCCAGGCAAAGGTCTCCCTGACAAAGGCTCCGGACTTCAAGGAACCCATCGCTCGGATCACCTTGAGGTTGGATACACCTGGGACGTCGGGGTGCATACACTGGGGACGCCTGTCCTTCCTGGCTACCATGACGCCGTCCCGGAAGAGGACCTCATAGATGGACCTCAGGTCATCCAGAGGCATCAGCATTCCAGCCACCATTTTGCCACTCCTGGTTGTCAATTACGACTTAACACCTGATCACAGAACACCTTGATGAATGTCGATGACTCTTCGTGCCTGATTGTCCAACGCTCAGCAAGGGACTGGGCTTGCTCGTGCACAGACTGGAGTCAGCATGGCAAAAGAGCAGAGCAGAGAGGCGTCGTCACTGCCCCTCCCATCTCACTGGACACCAGAGGAAAATCAGTTAAGGGGTGTGTCCACAGCAAGAGCAGGAGAGATATGTGTGTGTGTGTGTGTGTGTGTGTGTGTGTGTGTGTGTGTGTGTATGTGTGTGTGTGTATGTGTGTGACAAATGAACAGGAGAGAGGGAAAAAAGTATCTGCACATGAGACATAGGACTGTATGTTCAGCATCTCAGATTGGATTGCCCTTTTCAATGCATATCTATTGGTATGCTAGAAGTGGGGGGCTGAACACATGTGTGTGCATGTCAAACTCAACATGAGTAAGGAGGACAGCCTGTGATAGTGAGCCTGAAGAGACTGCTATTATCTTTCACACTTTCTCCAGTTGGTCTCCAAGAACGCAGAGGGTACGCTATGTTGAGATTCAATGTAGAGTGACGAATCTATGAGTCGAGAAGTCAGTTTGTAGTGAGGAAATTACTAAACAAGCAACCAAGCCTTTGTTCTAAACATATATATATATAAATCACGCTTGTCCATTTATCTCCATCTCCTACTCCATCCCCTACTTTTGAGTATGTAAATGAGTGTGTGCATAGGGTGTGTTTGTTTTTGTGTAAATGTGTACTTGTGTGTGTGTGTGTGTGTGTGTGCGTGTGGAAGGGGGGGTAATGGGGTGTGTGTGTGTCTGTGCGTGTGTGTTTATCTGTATGTGTCTGCGTGTGAGTTTGTTTATGTGTGTGTGTGAGTGTGTGCGTGCCTCTGTGTGTGCATGTGCGTGCGTGCGTGCGTGAGTGTCCGTGTGTGCTGTGTTTGTGTGTGTATTTATGTGTGTATGGGATGTGTTGACATGGCCCCTGGAGACGTGTGTGTGTGTGTGTGTGTGTGTGTGTGTGTGTGTGTGTGTGTGTGTGTATGTGTGTGACAAATGAACAGGAGAGAGGGAAAAAAAGTATCTGCACATGAGACATAGGACTGTATGTTCAGCATCTCAGATTGGATTGCCCTTTTCAATGCATATCTATTGGTATGCTAGAAGTGGGGGGCTGAACACATGTGTGTGCATGTCAAACTCAACATGAGTAAGGAGGACAGCCTGTGATAGTGAGCCTGAAGAGACTGCTATTATCTTTCACACTTTCTCCAGTTGGTCTCCAAGAACGCAGAGGGTACGCTATGTTGAGATTCAATGTAGAGTGACGAATCTATGAGTCGAGAAGTCAGTTTGTAGTGAGGAAATTACTAAACAAGCAACCAAGCCTTTGTTCTAAACATATATATATATATAAATCACGCTTGTCCATTTATCTCCATCTCCTACTCCATCCCCTACTTTTGAGTATGTAAATGAGTGTGTGCATAGGGTGTGTTTGCTTTTGTGTATATGTGTACTTGTGTGTGTGTGTGTGTGTGTGTGCGTGTGGAAGGGGGGGTAATGGGGTGTGTGTGTGTCTGTGCGTGTGTGTTTATCTGTATGTGTCTGCGTGTGAGTTTGTTTATGTGTGTGTGTGAGTGTGTGCGTGCCTCTGTGTGTGCATGTAATCGCGATGTGGCGTCGCGTGGAGTGTCAAAAGGTGTTTGTGTGTGTATTTATGTGTGTATGGGTTGTGTTGACATGGCCCCTGGAGACCAACATACATAAAAATGTGGTCCTCCTAGGCCCTACAGTTCTCGACATATTCACAGAAAACTGTGTCCGCCCCAACCCTCCTTTCAGGGTGTCCAGTCCAGCGGGGATAGGGCGATGGATCAAAACAAAAAACAAAGGTTCCATCATGTCATCCTTGTTGGGCTACATGTTGACCAATAGGGCTTTCAGACATATGTGTAAGACCGGAGGTTCTGCGGATGTTAAACGCTTGGGCCGTATATCTGAACAACATAAACGGTCATATTAACTGCGAACTTAGCTAGTTGTTCTACAGCTCCCCTCCACTCGACAACCACACAGAGATTCTGTAATGTGCGTGTATGTCGTTCACACATAGGTCCGTATAAGGTCAGTATAAGGTCCGCAGGTTAGCATCATATCTGAATCACCCGAAGGGTAGGACCTTCGTTTGACAAACCTCCGCATAAACTCGGGAGGTTATATCTGAAAGCCTTTCAAGTTTTTTTGCACCCCGGTCTTTCAGTGTCCCGGGAATCGTTGACACAAAATTACAAAAGAAAAAATAAATAAATAAAAAATCCGGAGGGAAAAAAAAAAACTCTGACTAAACCTATATGACCTTCACTTTGCTGCGCGGCGGTCATAATAAATAATCTCCTTTTGGTAGATAAGAAAATATAGTAATGTGTGTCCCTGGCCCAACAAAGACTAGTCCCAGACAGTGGCTCATTATGGATCATCATCCAGTTGTCCTGGTTACTACTACACTGCCACAAAGCAAAACTAACCTTCATAGCCATTACAACAGTGTTGCTCTGTCTCTAAAAATAAGAGAGTAATGTGAGGTGCTTGAGATCTCCTGATTCCTTCCCTCGAGGGTGATTAGGTTAGCTGCCCCTGTATGCTCTGGACTGTGCTGGTGTGGGAGGCCTAATCAACAAGGAGCAGACAGCACACACACACACAGGTGGAAGTCATCAGTTATCCACCAACACACACACAGACTTCCGCTCTCACTTATACAAATACACACACTGAACCAGCCCATCTACACGTGTGTGCACACACACACTCACACACACACACTTCCATCGATACTCACACATGTGCACATACTGTATGCATGCAAATTTGCGCACACACAACCACGTATACAAAAGAAAAGACACACACACACACATGCACAACCATGCACAAAAAGACACATACGACATGTACACGCACACATACAGTATGTACAGTACACATTCTTTCAGGAGTGGGTACTACTGTACCTAGTGACATAACCTCCAATAATAGACCACTGCTAACTGCATGAGGGGGTCGTGGGTGGTGGAAGGAAGACAGCTGTATATTGCACCCACCCAACACAGAGCCTCCAGCGGAGAGAAGAACATATCCCCCTTCCAAGTGTTCCACCAACTAACCGCTCTAACTGGTCATTATCACACACACCTCAACTTGTCAGGCCCAAATGTGCTCACAAGTGCCACAGTATATTGCTGGTCAATTGAATGATTCTGCTTGGACTGTATTAGTAGTAGTAGCAATATCTTACTGTATGTTGTGTTATTAGACTGGGACTGATTTAGACTGGTCTGAGGATGCGGACAGGACACACTGACAAATATAGGAAAAGTAAAACAATACCAAGGAAATCAGTTTCATTTTAACGGACTAATTATAAACATTGGGTAATAGGTCTGAATAGGTCCATGACGGAACACTTTCATTAGAGATCACTGGTCTAAAGGACCAACACAGGTGGGGCACATTGAGTTACAACTGTATCCATAGAAACAAGAAACAAACTAATGCAAAGATA
Source organism: Alosa alosa (assembly GCF_017589495.1). Classification (NCBI taxonomy): domain Eukaryota; kingdom Metazoa; phylum Chordata; class Actinopteri; order Clupeiformes; family Clupeidae; genus Alosa; species Alosa alosa. The sequence continues at coordinate 13,969,247 of NC_063208.1, forward strand.
AACATCCTACAATGTGTTTGACATTAAGTACATAGGCTATGTTCTCATACCATGTGCAGAGGTTAGTGGAAATGAGCTTGACATGATACAAGATTGAGCATGATCACATATTTTTCCTTACCGGGCATCATGACAGACATTATGGAATCAATCTGCATTTTACTCTGAGACTATTCATTGATTAATTGATTTATCGATCATGCTTCATTGTCAATTTCTCACTTTCTGATGCCTGTTTTTTTATAGGCAACTAGTGCTAGTAGCATCTTATTATTTATTTTCACTGGGTATAGTCATGTAAAAAAAATGTAAAATAAGCTTCTGCAACTGCATCACCACAAACAATAGTTAGCATCATGAATGCAAACTGTACTGTTCTTGGTGTTTGTGTGGATTTTTGCCTTTTCAGTAGTTAGATTGCAAGTTTTCGACCAGAAATCCGTACTGTTTCTTTTATCATCAAGCCAAAACAAGCAACAGTGGCTTAAAGCAGTATGTATGTCCAACAAAAAGTAGCTTTTTTCCAATAAAAGCAAGCCATGCTTCAAGTAAGAAGTGTTGCTGTGGGTCAGACTGTCCTAGCTTGCATGGCATGCAAGTGAGAAAACAGAGCGTGTTCTTCCACCACAGCCAGAATGTCTGCCCTCTCTCTGATGACCCTACTTCACAAAATGGAAGACAAAAAAAGCCCCTGTAAATAATTAAAGGACCAGTATGTAGGAAATATATGGAAAATAAATTGCAACCATTCCAAAAATGATCACCATATGTCGTCAGAGAGTAAGGAAACACAATGAATTGAAGTACAGTAATGGCTTTTTTGGCAACATAACTATAACCCATATACACCTGTAAAAAAACTGATTTACGGGGCGGAATCTCTCGGAATTTTCGCTTATGTTTTGAACTACAAGAGGCAGGCAAATTACCAAAAATATTGTTTGATAAAACAAGTAACCAATTATATGGACATTGGAGGAGCCTTCCTGAGATGGCGACATCTTCGTCAAACGAAGAATATCAAGTCTGACGCAAAGCTGGCCATATTTCCCCTCGACAGGTAGGCTAAAAACTTCATCTGCATCGCTAACTTCAGCTAAATATGTTATGTTGGTTAGAGAGGTATTTTTGTTTTCACTGTTTCCGTAATGTGTAGCTGGGTCATGGTTGGAGAAATGTTAAAGCAGCTGCAGGTCAACTAATGTTAGCTAAATCTTCATTACATCTGGCAACCCAGAAGAGGCTCGCGTCTAGGCAGTCTTGAGAACGTTCACCAGTGTTTTGATTTTGGCCTACAGAGCGTTCGATAACAACCCTACAAACCGCTCCTTTAAAGAGGAATTTAGAACTGGGGAGGGAAAGAACTCCGAGATTCATTAGGCGCCAAGGAAGTTGCCATTTTGGCATTATACGCTCTGGGGACACAAGGCCTCAGAGCAAATCATCTCAACTTGGTGTGAATGCGGAAGAGCGTCTCCACAGCGCCACTCGAACACAAAGGGGCTCCTCTCAGGAGAGTCGAGGGCCATAAAGGATATCCAGCCGACCAGCCTACTGGGCCAGCCCTGTGGGGGGACTTCCATCAGGGGCTTTCCGCTCCATACCCAGCATGCCTCCATGTCAAGGGACACAGGACATGATGTCGTGCCTCACTCACACACACACACACACAAACACGCGCACACACACAGCAGTCGAGCCAGAGCCAGGGGGGCGCATAGTCTTTCGAGAGAGACAAGGCAGGCACTGTAAGGGTGGGTTTGCGCAGGCGCCACCCACCATGTATCATGTCTCTACAACAAAATGAGAAAATAAAACCACACACAAGGGAGATAAAGACTCTCTTTCAGTGTCTGTGGGTACATGCGTGTGAGTTGGTCTACTTCTGTGCATGTGTGTGTGTGTGTGTGATGATATCTGGTGATTATCTGGTGATACACTGAAGACTGCCAACCCGCCACACTTCCCTCCTTATTCTACCATTTAAATCACATTTTCCATTAGCAGGAAGCCTGCAGGGGAGACACTGAATCACAATGCACAGTTGTTCATTTGAAGGCCACTGCTCTTCTATAAGATTAGATTGCTCGACGAGTAAACCACAACCACACACAGTAGAATAGTTAAATGACTCCAGTCACCGTGCCAGACTGTGGCAGACTGAGGCTACAGGTCTCTCCTCTGTAGAACAATGCAAAACTTAGTGGAAAGCTGCAGATCCCAGTTGGGATTCATAAGCACTTGCAGCCGGGCTACAGCGAGCACGCAACTAAAGCACCCTGTTGGTGGAGCATAAACTGCAACAATTAGCTTCCACTATATTCAATGGAACTGGCAACGCCAGACGTGACGGTGGTGGGCACATTTGAAAAAAAAATTAGACCAGTCCTGTACAACTATTTTTACACTCCGTGAACAGAACACTTCAGTGGCACCCCTGGTGTGGGCCGCCTGTTAGTCACTATCAGGTTCTCCAGAATTGCAGACACTGTAACAGTTAAGGGTCATTCACACCAAGAACGATAACGATAACGATAACGATAACTATAACCTTAACAATAAAAGCGTTCACACTGAACAACAATAAACAAAGTCTCTCCTTGTGTTAATGAAAGTGACGGCTAAAATTCGATGGGTTCTGATTGGCTATTAGCTTTTTATCATTCTCAAAATCGCTCTGAAAGTGATCCCCAACGATATCGTTCTTCATGTCGTTATAGTTTATGTGTGAACGTCGTCATTCATATTAACGAGAACAATATTTGTTTATAGTTATCGTTATCGTTCTTGGTGTGAATGGGCCTTTATACCTACTGATTGTAATGTCAACTAAACCACAATTAGAGAGAGAGACACACATATTTCCCGCAATGACGTTAATTACTGTTATTGTCTAAAATATTTTTATAACATTATTCACAAAGTTTGTAAGAGTAGAGATGAACAGCTTTTGCATGATTTTAAATAACATAAAGCATCTATGGAGTACTGTGAGAAGCCCAAGACATTTTGAATAAAATGAAGCACATAACTATGACTGCATCGGTTATTCCAACCCAAACATATTCAACCCCACCATAAAAACGGCACTCAGTGTCCTCTCATAACACAAATTTAAAATCTAATTTAAAATGCTTCAATCGGACATTTGTCATCAAACATCACTCAGAATCCTCCTGAGGGCTGCAGCCACTGGCGACAGAGCAGACAGATGCATGGCTTGCCAAACACACACTCACACTCACACACACACACACACCAGTGGAAACAGCAGTAGTGATTTACACAGACACTTACAATTGGGCCTGTGTTCTCCAACAGAGTGACTCATGCGTCCAGCGACTCCCGGACTTCTCCAGGTTGGAAAGAAAGGCGGAGTTGCCAGGACAGTGAAAAATGACTAACTATAGACTGGCTGGTGAAGTATACTTACTGTAAAGTGGTGTGACACTTGATTTAGCAGTCAAGTATTACATTGCTTCTCCATTTATCATACAATGGCATGTAATTTCATTTATTAGTCATTGATGTGTTTATGTAGAATATCTACTTACTGTGAAGTGGTGTGAAATGTCAATAATCAATCACATATTAGCTATATCATACCCCTGAACATCTGGCAATCTATCTAAACGTATACATTGCAGGCATAATTCAAAGTAGGATAGGACAGCTATAAGCATCATCTTCTAAGTTGTTATCACCACACCATCAAACTTTTCACCAATTAACAGTAATTAGCAGAACACTTTCTATAAGGGCTGGCTTTCAGTAAACTAAACAGGCAGACAAACAGTTTAGACTGCCCCCTGTCTGTGCTGTACTGGAGACCAAAGACAAACTTCACCTCATAGCTTCAGCTTCAAAATGGCTTCATGCTGTGGCAGTTCTCATTAGTTCAAATCAATAACAACTGGGCGTATGCTTTATGGAGACATCATAAAGACAAAGCATGCTCTCTCAGACAAACCAGACATTCAACCGCAATCTGGAGATTTATAAGAGCCAAGCATTTCACAACACATCTGTGTGAGGCATCATCACAGCTGCAGACAACCAGAAACAGTGGTAGACAGAGACAGAGAGAGAGAAAGAGAGAGAAAGAGAGAAAGAGACAGGGAGAGAGACAGGGAGAGAGAGAGAGAGTATTTGCTTATTTAATGCTTATTTCATTGAAGTTTAAATCTATGTCTACATATAGACATTTATATATAATGATTAGGGATGTAACGATTACCGGAATAAGCTTAATGGTAAACCAATTACCGTTTTCATTTCAAATATCATGATTATCACGGATGATTACCATGGTGTGGAAACCGTGTGTTTAATCCTTCCCAGCTTCATCCGAGCCTGGATTTACTGTACCTGCGATTCGGATTTGGCTACACCTGCTTTTAAAAGGTGGAACATTTTCACCGCAAAACATGCACTGTATCATGTAGCTACTCTGCGTGTTTTTATGTGCGTGTCCACATTAAATCCATTCCACTCATGTTATCAGGAGAATACCGTAGCCTAAAGTTTTATTTTGAACACTTACTTTGGTCTCACTCAATGGATCCATATAACAGAAATAGCAAACTCCAAGTCATATATTTTGTAATATAGTAAATGCTGTCACACTTTTTGAAACTATTTCAGCTTGTGTAGGCCTATTAGTGCTTTCTGAACATATTGAACACACAAAAAAAATACCGCGATAATACCGAAAACCGTGATAATTTTGGTCACTCTAACCGTGAGGTTAAATTTTCATACCATTACATCCCTAATCATGATCCTAGTACAGTACCGTACATATGCCTCATCTTTTGCATGACTGCTTTGGCAATACCAATATGTGAGTACTATATGAGAGAGCACTTCCGCTCTCCTCCTGAGACTCGTGCATCACTAATAGATCATGATGGGCCGGATGGGAGTTTATTGTCAGCCTGCAACTCAGCAGATTTTTAACAAGCCACCACAGTGCAGGAGAGCAGAAGAGCAGGAGAGCACTATCTGCAGCTATCTGCTTCTCATGAGAACTCAGCTGCTAGCTAGTCCCACAGACAACGCCCTCAGAAGAGGGTCCTGGAATTTGGTTCCAAGCATCATTTACTGTCCCCTTGGGAAGGGTGCTTTGAAAGAAAACTTTTGCAATAATCAACCAACGCAGTTCTCAGCTCTTAAGTAGTTTTGTCAGTAGCGTTTTTTTTTTTTCATGTTGAATGTTTTGTATGTAGAATTCCAAGTTTGTATGGGAAGGTATTATTGATATTATAGACCTATCTGAACGTATTAATGACATTTCAGACATTTCAGCACCTCTTTAGTATGGTACTAAGGTATGGAATGAGGTGTCACAGTCAAAAGAGGGTTCATATGTTCTGTGTTTTGCCATGTTCCTATCATGTGGAGATGTGTGTTTGTGCAATGTCCCATGTTATATATCCATGTTTTGTTCTGTTCTTGCACTTCCTGGTTCTCAATTTTTTGAGTTATCCATGCCTGATATTACTTGTCTCATCGGTCACAGTACTTAAACCCTGCCACGAATTTCATTCCCTGCCAGATTATGGATTTTTTTTCATTTCCTTAGCCAAGTTCATGGTTCATGTCACACTCCTGTTAGTTTCATGCTGTGTTTTCTTGTCATTTTTCTTTTCTTGTCAAGCTTATATAGTCATGTCAAAGTCTCGTGACTAACCCTAACCCTAACCCTAACCCAAAGTGTAGAACTTCTAGTCTAGATCCAGATTATTTTCGTCCAATGCACACACATAAGAACACACACAAAACCAACCTACAATTCACACACCACTCTATGTCACCCCCATACCCACCTCTCCTGACACACTGAGGGGTCAGCCATAGTCCACACGGACGCATCACCATGGAGAACAACATGAACACCCGAAGACATGGCCTGCGCTGCAGAGAAGCTACTGGCTCCCTGAAAGACCCCTTTCAGGACTATAGAGAGATTAAACACTAAAAACGATCAGACTGTGTGCTTGCTCTGACACTAAATTCCTGTGTCCTTTTTTTTAAGGGGAACAATTTATGCTGCGTGTGAGTCTTCCAGGCCATTAAGCGCAGCGCAGCATGCCAAAACCTATACGGGCCTGCGCTGGGCGAATGCTGAATGTGTGTGTGTGTGTGTGTGTGTGTGTGTGTGTGTGTGTGTGTGTGTGTGTGTGTGTGTGTGTCAGCATACATCTTTGCTTGTCTGAGTATAGGAGGTGGAAAAAAGGAATGGTGTGTGTGTATGTGTGTATGTGTGTATGTATGTATGTGTGTGTGTATGTGTGTATGTATGTGTGTGTGTGTGTGTGTGTGTGTGTGTGTGTGTGTGTGTGTGTGTGTGTGTGTGTGTGTGTGTGTGTGTGTGTGTGTGTGTGTGTGTGTGCTTATGTGTGTTAGCATACATCTTTGCTTGTCTGAGTATAGAAGGTGGAAAAAAGGAATGATGTGAGTTTGTGTATGTGGGTTGTGCGCCCGGGGTTATGGTGTGCTTTGGGGTTATGATGCTCATCCACGTGCAGTGACTGAAGTATCCAAATGATTCAAAGTATTCATTTCCCCCAAAGCAAGGGGAGCTACACCAAAAAGTCCATTCATCACTTTGATGACATGTACTGTACCTCCCACAAAAGATAACACAGAATTGAGAGATGAGCAAAGGGAATGGATACAAAATAGAGAACTGGAACTGAAATTAGGTGCCTAATGGATCAAGAAACCTCTCTACTCAAGCCACTCACAGATGTCATATCAGCAAAATGCAAAAATGTGCAAAATCTGGTGCTTTTCATTAAAAGTTAAGAAATTTAGCATCAGTACTTGTGATACAAGGCATTTCCAGAAGCTATCAGCTATTTTAAAGATGACGCTAGAAGTAAAAGAGAGTGATCCGCACACCATATAGCTCCCATGAAAGGTTTTTTATTATGCGTGCAACGTTTCGAGCCCCTGACTCTTTCATGGGAGCTATATGGTGTGCGGATCACTCTCTTTTACTTTTGGAGTCTTTCCTCTGATCCAGCACCCATCCGAAACGGTGAAAAGGGATGTGCGTGGTCACACGTTTACTTAAAGATGATGCTAGAACACTGTAGTGTGCTATAGCTATATAACAGCTGTTGTAAAGCCATTTCTCAAGAAGAATAACCTGGATGCCTCCATGCTAAACAATTACAGGCCCATATCCAATCTACCTTTTATTGGCAAAATCAAATGGGTATTTTGATTACTTTCAGTCTGGTTTTCGGGCAAATCACAGCACTGAAACAGCTCTCATTAAAGTTTCCAATGACATACGCCTCAACACAGATTCAGGTAAAACATCAGTCCTAGTGCTACTGGACCTTAGTGCAGCATTTGACACTGTTGACATCACAATATTTTACTACACAGACTAGAACACTGGGTTGGATTTACAGGCATAGTTATCAGCTGGCTAAAATCATATCTACAAGAAAGGAGCTTCTTTGTTGCCATCGGAAACTGTACCTCAACACCAACGTCCTTGACCTGTGGTGTTCCCCAGGGGTCGATCTTGGGGCCACTATTATTCAACCTCTATATGCTCCCACTTGGACAAATCATTCAAAATAATTTGATTTCATATCATAGCTATGCAGATGACACACAAATTTACTTAGCTCTATCACCAAAGCGACTATGGTCCTCTTGAATCTATGTGTCAGTGTATAGAACAAATCAACACCTGGATGTCTCAAAATTTTCTTCAGCTGAACAAAGAAAAAACTGAAGTAATTATATTTGGTAAAAATGAGGAAAAGACTTAGGGTTGCCACTCTCCTTGACACAAAAGGGTTGAAGGCAAAGGATAGAGTTAAAAATCTTGGTGTATTAATTGACAGTGATCTAAATTTCAACAGCCACATGAAAGCGATAACTAAATCAGCTTTTTTACCACCTCAAAATATTGCCAAACACAGAGGGCTGATGTCAAAACATGACTTAGAAAAACTCATTCATGCATTTATCTCCAGCAGGGTTGATTACTGCAATGGACTGTTCACAGGCCTTCCAAAAAAAGACTATTAAACAGCTTCAGGTGATACAAAATGCAGCAGCTAGGACTCTAACAAAAACTAAAAAGAACTGACCACATTACTCCAATTCTTAAGTCCTTGCACTGGCTTCCAGTAAGTCACAGAATTGACTTTAAAGCACTATTGCTTGTTTATAAATCAGTAAATGGAGCAGGACCTAAATACTTGTCAGACATGCTTCAGCAGTACACACCTTCTCGTCCTCTCAGGTCCCAGGTGAAAAAACCTGCTAGTAAAACCTACAGTTAGAACTAAACATGGTGAAGCAGCTTTTAGCTGCTATGCGGCTCAGCTGTGGAACCAACTTTAGGATGACATTAAAAGGCCCCAACTGTAGCCAGTTTTAAATCTAGACTTAAGACCAAACTGTTCTCAGATGCTTTCTGCTAACTGTGCGAGTTACAAATTCTGAATCTGCCTTGATAATTATTCTACTTTTGTCTTTTATTACTTTTTTTTACTACTTTTGCTAACTAATTATTCTTTATTTTTTAAATGATTTTACCTTGTGTTTTATGTTTTCTTTTATTATGATCTTTACCATTTAACTATTCTTTGACTATATTGCCCTTCTATGCTTTTATTTGTTATTATTGTTTTGTTTTGTTTATGTAAAGCACATTGAATGACCTCTGTATGAAATGTGCTATATAAATAAACTTGACTTGACTTGACTATAGCTATGCTGTTCTACAGTATATTCAATTCTCATTCACTTTTCCAATCTGTACCAATGATATACTAGACTACACTCTTAGGCAGGGATCACATTGGCCAGCGGCAAGCGTAGCGCAATGCTCAGACCATAATAAGTTCTGTCTCGTTCCTAAGTAACACAAACGGTTTGCCCAAACTGACAATTGAATACGCTCACATTGCGCTTTGAAAGTTGAACCCAGTTCAACGCTCAGCTTGTTCAACGCTAGCATTGCCACCGTTCCGCTGCCAAATCATAGAGAACAATAGGAAACCTGCCGCTTGCCGCTGGTCAGTGTGATCCCCGCCTTAAAGTCATTACTACAACCACTCTTGTGTGTCTGTGCTGACCTTAACTATTGTGGCTTTTGGGGGCACTGAGGCACAAGTGGCTACAGCGCACGTACCACATTTGGGTTCGAGCGCCCATGGGGATCTGCGTTGGACTCGAACCCAATCCCACCCCACCTCTGTCGCCCTCTCACTTCCTGTCTCTCTCTTCACTGTCCTGAATAAAGGCAAAAAGCCAAAAAAAACTATATACTTTAGTATAAAACTATTGTGCCTTTTCTCATTCTATTATAGCTAAGTACCGGTACTGTACTTCTTTTAACGGCAACAACACAAACCACCTCTAGTCATCATGACAAAGCACAAGTGAGGACACACTATTGTCTCTGGAACATCTGTGTCCTGGAGCAGACTAGCGACCCTGGTAGCGGATGCACCAGACACACCACAGCACACAGGGACATAAATAGAGAAAGCCATTAGCTGCCTGAGATCTGATTAGGGTTATTTGATGATGGTGAGAGAGGGGATTATAATCCAATGAAAACACTGAAACAGGAAGGACTCCATGGCAACGGGGAGAGGAAGCAGTCTGGCAGCAAACAGGAAGTCGGGGGGGGGGGGGTGATTAATCTCAGCTGGGAAGATGAGAATGTCGTGCGCACACACAGACGTAACACACGCGCGGTGAGTCAGTGCGGTCAAAAAATAAAACGAGGTGTGGTGGTGGTGGTGGCAAGGAATACCCCGTCACTATGGTAACTCACACAACAGCCAGAAATGAGTGTAAATGCAAAATCCTTTTCACGTCAGTTGACTTGACAACCGTTGGCCTTAGTGAAGGACAAAATAAAAGGATGAGTGAAAATATTTCTGGAACTTGTGGTGAATGAGTCGGTATGTGAAGAGAAGTGAGAAAGTACCCATTGTGTTTCAGGGTACCCATTTAAATTTCTGTTGTTGTTTTTCAATCAAAGCAGCAAATTGCAACAATACCAACATATAAATTCCTACCACTGAAATGACATTCTGAACATTCTGAATTTGTCACGTGTCACATCTTTTACCGTTGCAAATAGATGCACAATCTCTCTCTGTTTCTCAAAAACGCAAACAGAAAGTACACATACTCAAGCTCAGAGATTCAGAGGGGTTTGTGGGTAGGCTCATCTAATGTAATGCATGTAAAAGGTTACATCAGTCAGAAACTGCTAACCAATATTGACTTGAGGAACAGTATCCCTGCTTAAAGGGACACCAGACAACGTTTTCGTGTTAATTAATCATCTTCATAAGTCGGTATATGGTTAAATGACTCATTACAGGGTGAATGAAGGCTCTCTCGCCCGCCCCTACTGCCTATAGGAAGAATATTCCACTTGCAAGTTCGGTGAATCCTAACTGCCGACCGAAGCAGGATCAGTTTACAGCACAGAGGCAGACTAACGAAACGCTAGAGATTGTTGCAAACATGTGTATAATGGCAGAGCCGGCGAAGAAGCAGCGAAAACCCTTGACGGAAGATGCAAAGAAAAAGAAAAGAGCTTCAGACCGAGCGAGGGGGAGTTTTGTAGAGAAAAAGCATCAGGCTTGCCTGGTGTCCCTTTAACAGGCAGTCTAATACTGTATGAGTCAGACACACCTGTCCCTCACACGGTCATTGCCTTGGCCGCCCCTCTGCTGCTAACGCTCTCCAAGCAAACCAGAAGTGCATGTAAAATACAGGCTTACCACAGACAAATATTTACAGAGCGCTAAAAACAGGGACGGATTAAACAAATATGGGCCCCTGTGCACAATATCAAAAAAGGTCCCCCTCCCCCTGACCGCGGGATGCGAGGCTGGGCGTTTTTTTATCTTGGCGTGCAGCCAGCTTCTCTCTTTGCTGTCACTGTGCAGGCTGGTGCACAATTGCACACAATGAAAATGTAGTACATTATGTCATATATTATAACTCAGGCCCACACAGAAATGAATTCCAGCAGCTGTTTTTATTATTAGGCTGTAATCTCCCTTTGCTGTCCAAACAGTCTACAGCAACATTTTTCACTAAACGGACCGGACACAGTAGGCATATCTGACGGACCGGTAGCAGGGACGTTGATAGTATTTTGTGAGAGGTGGTGCTGATCATATTACAGGGGGTTCGGGGATGTCTCCCCCTGGAAATTTTCAAAATTCTGGCTGTTAAATATACCCTTTTAACGCAGTTTTGGAGGGGCATACAAACTTTAACAGAGGAAGCAGGGCCCGTTTTCTGTCTGACTCAGGTGACGTGAACATTGGCTACCTGCATGATAAGGTTTTCACTTCACTGCTGCTTGACACTACCTTGCATGGAGACATATTTCACGTTAACAGTGGAGATGTTAGCAAAACTATAGCGTTTGGTAAATGGAGATGCAGATCATCTCCCTAATTAATTTCTTTGCACAACAGCCCACTTATGGTTTAGTGACAAACCTGGGTAAGTTAACTCAGAGTAAGTGGTAAACCTCCTAATAGAAGAGCTGTGTGGCTTCATTCTCCTAACAAAACAAAGATCCCTTGTTGTAGGAGGTTTACCACTTATTCTGAGTTAACTTGCCCAGGTCTGTCACTAAACCACATACTTGGAATACCTCCCTGGTCTGCACTTCAAGAGAGGCTTTCAGTAAAACTCTTCTCTCTCATTTAAGGCCCACAGGCTTCAGTAAAAATTAGAAATATTCAACCCCGTAAAATGTGATGACCCTAAAGTCATTCTGACTGGCTACAAAGCGCTGAGGATCCAGATTTACTACTCAGCAAGCATGGCAATTAGGCCATAAATATTACCATGCTGCTCCGTGACCCTCCATCCTGAGGACATAACACAAAGGTGTTATGACATGTTCAGTCCAGAAGAGTGTCATACTGGCATGTTGGCTTTTCAGACCAATAAAAAAAAAAATGCTCAACATGTCCGATATGTTAGACATTTAAGTTGATCAAGAGTACCCATGTCCTATTTGGCTTTATAATGTATATTCCAATCTTCCAATTACCTTTTCACAAATAATCTCACAGACACGTTTATGTGGAAAAGTATGTTTGCATTATCCCAGAGTCAACAACTCAAATGCACATCAGAGGATCCAGTGAAAGGTGATGATGAACATAGAAAACACACACACCTTTACCTGTGTAAAACGGGACTCTCTCTCACCCAAGGAAAAACAGCAGGACATTAACAGCAACTTACCTAAAAAAAAAAAAAACACAAGGAGAAAACCGGTAAGCTTATTTATGTAACAGCTGTATTGACAATTCAATGTACTGTAAAAAACATTCACAGCACAGAGGGACTTTCATCAAACTTCTGTGAAATAGTTTTGCCAGGAGCTGATGATGATAATCGATTGTTGCTTTTGATGCAGCGCCATCTACTGGTGGACAGAAGAAAAGCTTCTAGTTCTGCTCAACTGCCATGTCCAGAGTGGACAATTTACAGAGGAGTCTCATTTTTACCATTTACAGAGGATATCAGGAAAAACTGCATTGAGCCTGTAGCTAAAACCACAGCTCAACACAATGATCCCCTATTGAAACTGCTGTGAGGCTATGATGTTCCTAGACAATACAAGTAGAACTATTTGCTACCATCAACTATTTGGAACTATTTGCACCATGTGCTCCCATAAATCCCACCATAACCAAACCACACCTCGGGTCATTTCATCAACCTGAGCCACTACTGTAGATGCATGGAGAGATTAAAATAACAGCAGTACTTAGTGCATACAGAGGCAGCCAGACTTCAGTTGCTGTCCTGAGCCTTTTGTCTTTGTTAATTTCATTTGAGGTGGGGTGTACCGTCAGCTGGTTTGCATTGACTCAACAGGAAGCAGAATTAGTTTGAGGAATGTGAGGCCATCCCTCTCCATCAAGGATTAGGGGAGTGAGGAGGAAGTGTTGGATTACGGATGCCATGACGGTGTTAGTCTCGGGGCCGAGGGCAGGGGCAGGGGCTGATTAGCAGAAGTAATTTCCCCCAATGGGAGCTAGAAAGGGCCGGTGGGGCAGACTCCTGGGGGTATCACATCAGAACAGGCTTTTCTCGACCCGACTCGGACATTATAACTCAGCGCCTCAGAGAGAACTACACTACACTTTCTACAAACTGAAACAATTAGAGAAGCACATTCGACACATTTTAGATTCAAGATTCAATAGATATTTATTTGTAAAATACAGTTATAACAGTACAAAACAATTAGTGAAATGCAAACATGTAGACTTCCTGACTGGGCAAAATAGAATTATACATTATATAAATTTGTAGAACAGAATACAATGGAACCATTGAGCTGCAAGATATAATTTAAAATCTCCTTCTGTGTCCAGCGGAAATAGAAATAGCAGAGTATGCATTCTTGAATGCATCCATTTTTGCACTATGGGAACTTTGATGCATAGTGCATCAGATTTTAAAGATACTTGCGGAATATTTTCCAATCTCTTCAAACTTCTGCTCATAGCCAAACCAAAATCCTGCGAATAGTTAATACAGTGAACCATGCTAGAAAATATGAACTATGTGGTTGAGACTCAAAAATAAACATAGCTGGCATTCTTTCCCAGGCAACACTTGTGGGACCAAATGTATCAGAAACCTCTGGAGCTCAGAGTGTGATCAACTACTTTCCTGGTGCCGACAATGAATGATTCATTGGTGTGCGTGTGTGTGTGTGTGTGTGTGTGTGTGTGTGTGTGTGTGTGTGTGTGTGTGTGTGTGTGTGTGTGTGTGTGTGTGTGTACTCAAAGTTGTGAGTGATTTATGAGTGACATTTAAAAATATGATTATGAATATGAAACTGGCACCATGAGGCGCCACAGTTTATTTCCGCACTGGACCGCGCCGCTTGTCAGATGCCAACAGCATATAACACTACCGGACATCTTCATCAGCATCTGAGGGAAGTTCACACAGGCAGCCGGTGATGCTGGTTTAAGAGACAGGTTTAATGCAGAAGCTGCTACAGGCTGAAGAGAACACGTTCATGTTTTCTTGTTCTGTAATCTACACAGCATAACACCTATCCAACACCCGTGATGCATATAGCTCTCATAAGAAAAGGGATAATTTATTGTCTGCCACTCATTATCAGAAAGAGTCCCCACGGTGTGAACAGGACCCGAATGTGAAGCATAGTTTTTTTGGGAGTTTTTCTACTTTGTGTTTGTGAAAGCTTGCATGAGTTTTGATCAAGCTTTCTTCTTGGTAGAAGGGAGCCTTTTCTTCCCACTGTTTTCTACTTACTTGCAGCACTATAAATGAATAAAAGTATAATACTCATTTGACTGCAAAAATCCCAAATAATACTGCACACATTTTGTATTGGTTAAGGGGCAATACTATACATGGAGCATTGGAATACTAAGAGGAAAAATGCTGTATATTGTATACTCATATATTCATAGAGATTTTCATACATGTGGTACATAAAATATGTGGATGGGGACATGTAGTCAAGTGTGTGGTGTGATGACACATCGACTGGGCATCTTGAAGTTGTGAGCACAACCTTGTTGATGTGAGAGCCTCAGTGTGTGGGCCTATTATGGTAGTTTTCCACAAGATGCAAGGAAATTCCTTCAGGTGTTTTGGATCATTGCTTAGCATTTTTAACATCTTACCCACAGAGCTTTTCATACGCACAAGTAGGTAAGTTACGGTAAGCTGAATCTTGTTGATGTGAGAGCTTCCATTGAAAGGTGATTCAGCAACACCAGTCACTGTGAGTGAGACTATTAAGGTAGCTTTCCACAAGATGCAGAAATTCTTTTTGGTACTTTGGATTATTGCTTACCATTTCAAGGTATTCCTCACAAGCAAATACTAATACATGGACAAGTTACAATACAGTCACATTAAATTAAATACTGACATCATCTGAAGGGGCATTACAGAAGAAAAAATAGGATACAAACTAGAAAAAAGCTAACTAAGAAAAAATAGCTAACTAATAACTAATTTACCAACAATATGATCTGGATAACCCTCCAAAATTAGGCCCATAGTCCAGCACATACCAGGGTTTATCAGTGTGGGCGGTAATAGATAGATAGATAGATAGATACTGTAGATAGATAGATAGATAGATAGATAGATAGATAGATAGATAGATACTGTAGATAGATAGATAGATAGATAGATAGATAGATAGATAGATAGATAGATACTGTAGATAGATAGATAGATAGATAGATAGATAGATAGATAGATAGATAGATAGATACTGTAGATAGATAGATAGATAGATATATAGATAGATAGATAGATAGATAGATACTGTAGATAGATAGATAGATAGATATATAGATAGATAGATAGATAGATAGATAGATAGATAGATAGATACTTTATTGATCCCCAGGGGAAATTCAAGCCAATATGGAAGGGCTGCAATGAATACACTGATGTAAACTGATAACTAACCGGCATGTGTGGCATGGCTTGCCAGTCATTTTTAGAAGATGAGAGAGGCTTCCGAGGCCTGCGGTCAGTGCTTGTACAGTATGTGGCTCTCTAAGAACATGATATATGCTCACACGACACAGACTACTGCAGCCCATTATACTCATTATTATTCATATAATATTCTATAATCTATATAATATTATATTCTTATATTCTAAGCACTCTCTATAAAGGTGTTTATTAAATACCATAACTATAACCATGATCATATTCCAATAATAATTGTTTGTTTACTTGTTGTCACTTCTTTTATCAGTGTTTTCCCCAGTAATGTCATCTTTCTTATCTTGTGTTTATGTCTCCTCTCGTCTTATCTGTTTCCCTCTCTCTCCGTCTTCCTTTCCTCACATGTGTTTTAGAGACAATCCAGCCGAAGCCCTACATGCAGAATTCTGCCGATCATTACTTAAAGTTCAATCAATAACAACCAACAATTCATATAGGGCTGTTAGTTTTCCATTGGCCTTACCAATTAAGAAAATAATCTTACAATTCTGGATGCACCTGAACAGCAGTCTCGAGAACTCCCTCCATTTTGAGGCACTGAAAACCCAGGTGATGAACCCCTGGTTCCTCTGAGCCAGCTGGTACTGAAGCTAACTAATTCAATAACAACAACTAATACACATCAAGCTCAGTCCAGATTTGTTTCCCAAACATCAATTAGAGTCAGCAAAAATAATGAATCAGGCAAAAGAAGAATATTTAGAACATTGGACAAACCAAATTAGAATGAATCCCTATCTAATATGAATTGGCAGAGTATCTCATTTCTGTCAGCGATATGAGGCAGAGGCAAATCCTGACCAAGTACAGGCTCGGTGACCAGAATCTAGCAATAGAAACAGGCAGACACAGAAAAACCTGGCTGCCAAGAGAACAAAGAATATGTGGTCAAATTCCAAATAGGTATCCCACATTTTCAAAACTGTGACAACAATGAAAAAATGGCCATACTTCTTGGCGAAGAGCCCTCTGCTGCCCTTACAGCACAATTTATCTTGAAATGTGAGGATCTGAGGGACTCAACCTAAAACAAATTTGTGTCTGTGATGTAGACACACATACACATATACACATGCACGCACGCATGCATGCACGCTCACACACGCACACGCACACGCACACACAGTTTTATTACTCTCGCTCTTTAGTTCTGTTAATTCTAGATCCTCTATACCAGTGTTTCTCAAACTTTTTTTTCAGACGAAGGACCACTTAACCAATAAAAAATAAATGCACGGACCACCTAGCTAAAAAAAAAAAAATTAGACCAATGTAACAGTATATTAGCCTACACAATAGGCCTACTCACTGAACCACCTTGCTTATTGTCTTTGTACTTTGCTTATTGTGTCAGAGGATTCATATGATTTAAACTGGCAAGTTGGATCAATATTGCAAACAACTCATCTTATATTTTACCACGTCTGCTCGCGGACCACTTGGGATAGCTTGCGGACCATAGTCCGCGGACCACACTTTGAGAAACACTGCTCTATACCCACCCCAAACTGATGTACGCCCCCCCCACCATTTATATATTAATTATTTTAATTTTTATTTTCATTAATGATCCTATTATGTGTTGTTGTATGTTGGTGTATCAACAATAGCTTTGGCCCATACATACAGTCATGCTAACAAGGCAACTTTGAATTTGAATTTGACAGACACAAGTGAGACTGTGATGTACATCAATAAGACTGTGATGAGACTGTGATGTACATCAATGAGACTGTTATGTACACCAATGAGACTGTGATGTACATCAATAAGACTGTGATGTACACCAATAAGACTGTGATGTACATCAATGAGACTGTGATGTACATCAATAAAACTGTGATGTACACCAATAAGACTGTGATGTACATCAATGAGACTGTGATGTACATCAGTAAGACTGTGGTGTACATCAATGAGACTGTTATGTACACCAATGAGACTGTGATGTACATCAATAAGACTGTGATGTACACCAATAAGACTGTGGTGTACATCAATAAGACTGTGGTGTACACCAATAAGACTGTGGTATACACCAATGAGACTGTGATGTACATCAATAAGACTGTGATGTACACCAATGAGACTGTGATGTACACCAATGAGACTGTGGTGTACACCAATGAGACTGTGATGTACATCAATAAGACTGTGATGTACACCAATAAGACTGTGATGTACATCAATGAGACTGTGATGTACATCAGTAAGACTGTGGTGTGCATCAATGAGACTGTAGTGTACATCAATGAGACTGTGATGTAGATCAACTAGATGTATCGCAGAGCGGTACAAAATATGACCGCAGCCCAGTCCAGCACATTTTTTCCACAAAAATAAATCACGCTGAAAGGCCTATATGATTCTAACTGTCTCACTAAATTGCATTATCCACACTCAATTCTCACTGGTATCTGCTAGACAAGTCTACAAACATGATTAGTTCATAGATTTCACATGTAAAATTGATTTTATACAACCCCACCCCCATCTTGCCTGTTCATAATTTTGAGAAATTCTTGAATTGTGTGCATGTGTGCGTGCACACGTTTATGTTTATGTGTGTGTGTGTGTGTGCGTGCTTGTGTGTTTGTCTCATGTATGTGTGTTTGTGCATGTGCAAGCATGCGTACATATGTCTACTGTGTGAGTATGTGTCATACGTATGATTACTGTGAATGTATGTGTGTGCGTGTGTATCTGTTTATGCACATGTGTGCACATGGAATGGGTTAACATGACCCCTGGAGGCAAACATACGGAAAAAATTGGTCATCCTAGGCCCTCAATTCTCAAGATATTCACAGAAAACTGTGTCTGCCCTACCCCTCCTTCGGGGTCCAGTCCAGCAAGGGGGGGGGGCTACAGATCAAAACGAAAAACGATGGTTCCATGCTATCCATGTGGGGTTACATGCCCACTAAGTTTCGTGTACCCCGGTCTTTCAGTGTCCCAGAAATCCTTGTTGGTGTACGGTCACTAAATGTACACATAAATTATTTTATTGTAAGGCCCCCCATGAACGAAAGTTCAAAAAACGTGGCATGCATTCGGAAGGTGTCATAATAATCCTACACTTTCAATTTCGTGCAGTTTTGACCATGTCAGCCAGAGATATTGTAATGAAAACACCTAATTTTTTGCTTTTTAATTTTTAACTAGGTGGCGCTATACATGAAATAAGTGCTAATGGGATGGGTTGATATGCCCCCTTAAGACCAACAAACAAAAAAAGGTGGACCTCCTAGGCCCTACGGTTCTTGAGATATTCACAGAAAACTGTCTCCGGCCACGTACAGGCCAGTTGGTGTATAGTAACATAAATTAATTTATTGTGTGGCCCCCCATGAACGGAATTCCACGAAACTTGGCGTGCATTCAGAGGGTGTCATAATAATCCTACATTTCCAATTTCGTGCAGTTTTGACTATGTTAGGTCACAGATACCTGCGATTACAACACCTCATTTTTATTTTTTTGTGTTTAACTAGGTGGCGCTATACATGAAATGAGTGGTTATGGAATGGGTTGACATGGCCCCTTGAGATCAACATACAAAAACAAAATGGTCCTTCTAAACCCTACGGTTCTCGAGATATTCACAGAAAACTGTCTGTCTGCCCTACCCTCCTTTCGGGGGGTCCAGTCCAGCGGGGGGGCTACAGATCAAAAACGAAAAACGATGGTTCCATGCTATCCATGTGGGGTTACATGCCCACCAAGTTTCGTGTACCCCGGTCTTTCAGTGTCCCAGGAATCCTTGACGGAAATTCATTATGACTTCGCTTTCACTATGACTTATTATGACTTCGCTGCACAGCGGTCATAATAAGACTGTGGTGTACATCAATAAGACTGTGGTGTACACCAATAAGACTGTGGTGTACATCAATGAGACTGTAGTGTGCACACCACGAGAGCACAGACTCACCACAACTTATCTAGGGTGCGTTTCGCAAAACCCTAATTACTAACCTGTTATCAACTTAGTTGGTTGGCAATGGGAAAATTGCATTGCAACCAACAAAGTTGCTAACTTAGTTAGCAAATATGGTTTTGGGAAACGCGCCCCTGCCATACTGCACCCCACTATTGCACCCTGTTGTCTCCTATCCCGTCTGGCCTATTTTATCTTTTTCTCTTTTCTCATCTGTTCCTTCTCTCTCTCTTCGCCTCCTTTCCTCGCCCTTCTCTATCTTCCCTTTCTTTTCCTTGCCCATGAGTTGGAGACAGACAGAGAGAAACACTGGTAAGTCTTGCTCAGATATCTGCTGAGTCACCAAAACCAAACCCATTATAATATAACATTACTATTATGATATGATTGGGTGGACAACGCCTCTCCCAACCTGGGAGGACCCAACACTGGCGGCTCTAACTGAGAATCAGTGAATGGTTACATTTATGAGAGCTTATAGTAGGACAGAGTAATCTTTCCAGTTTATGTCGAGCATATTTTAGAAAATAAAAAGAAAAGACATTCAAATTTAAGAACAATACATCCAGTCCAAGTCACTTAGTTTAGCTGTTCCTCAATGCACAGCTGGCTGGAAACTCTATCAGCACTGGGTGTGGTGCAGTGTGTGCATTTGTGACAGAGAGAGTGTGTCTGCTGATCACAGACAGAAGTGACCAATAATGATGATGTCACCACTTCCAGGGAACAACAGAGTGATGTAATGCCCCTGCTGTACAGGAGACGACCTCAACCTTAAATCTCAAATTACAGATCTGAGATCAGTCCTGCCTGACCAACTGCAGTGCGTGTAAGAACTATGAGACAAGTACCACACAGGTCGAGGAACAGCCTGCTAAACTTTTGGATTCCAGCTTGCTTGGGGAAGGGTGACCTCAAAAGGGTGGAAAGGAGAGAGAAGGGGAGGGGAGGTCCAAGGACACACAACACATTAGTGAAAACACTCTCTCATAAACACACACACACACATATACATGTTCAACACATGCACACACACGCACGCACGCACACACACACGCACACGCACGCACACACAAAGCAGTAGCAAAAAGTACCAGTGCAGCAATCTGCAAGTCATTGCAGTGGCTATGCAGTTCTCAGCAGACAGACTCAAGGCCTTTTCTATGATACAGAAGGTTAGTTTCCTTCACCCAGACAGTATAAAAATAGAACACACAGTCCCTCACAGATTCTTTTCTGATCACTGGCATCCTTTAATCCCCAAGTGTGCTCTCCACTAAAACCCATTTTGTGTCACAGTGGCACGAACCATAGAGACATCTCACATAAATGCAGAGAAGCCTGCAGAAAGTTTCTGGAGTAACCAATAGAGATGTAGAATATTTATTTAAGATGCAAGTATACCACATCTGCACCTTAAATAAAATAATTAAATATTCATATTTGCATTTTAAATGAAGGAATTCGTTGTAGTGTACTTTAGGTATATATTTTTTTTTTTCTGTTTCCAGATGGTTCCTCACTCCTGAAAACATGACATACATTTTCATCTGTAGCCTGTGTCCTCCCTGGGAATCGAACCCATGATCTTGGTGTTCCGGGTGATCTTGGTCTATCTGTTTCTCAAGCAACTAAGCCACAGCAACATGTAAGTTTCCTTTCAACATATCATGAAACCTTTCTCTTTCATGTCCCCTATCACAAACAAGCACAATATAAATCTGTGCACTGTCAGGTTTTTTTTCTTTCTGACTGCATGGCACAACAACATCACTTCCAGTGTGTTAAACCAAAAGCGCCTTTAAGCTCTGTGAAGTCCTTCATGAGACCATTTATAACCTGTGTGCCACCATTTCAAGAAGATTCCACAACTCACAGCCACGTCTCCATGGCTAACTGCAGAAAGCCTTTAAAGAAAAAACATTAAAAAAAAAAACTAAACTTCTGAGTTGAAACCAAGAGAACACAACAGCCTTCAAACGCTCCAAAGCTCATTACCTCCACTGAAAGAATCTGGGTCATGACCCGCTGCTGCAGTGTTTTTTTTCTATGGGAGAATAAAAGCTGCAGAAGGCTGGCTTCAGTGCCAGTCTGGGCAGAGAGACACCACCCTCTGCAGCCTGCAGTGCCCAATGCCACCCTGTTGGACATAAGAACTCGCAGCTAATGCTAATAGGCCTGGCAGCTTTTTTGCAGAAAGGCTAGAGGGCCCGGGCTTTGTAATGAGAAGTTGGATGCTAATATAACAAGCTATGACTCTGCAATTATTTAGGGATTTTCACGATCCGACTCACCCTGGCTTGCTCACGATCAACCAACACGCAACTGAGGACAACAAAGACCTAATCCCTGCCGGTCTGTTTCTCACTCTCCTACATACTGTGTCTTCCAGGTCCTTTCTAGGACCACTTTAATATGCACAGATAGACAAGCTTATTCAACCCACAAACGAATGCCCCTCATGATCAGAGGTACACAAACCTGCTAGTCTTGTAGTTTTCTTTGCTGTATTCATCTTAACGCATGACTATGTCAACTTATTTTTATAATATTCAAACTTCTAATAAAAGTGTGGTGCATGTACAGTAGCTTTCTGTAATGTCTCTGTACTAAACATGAAATAGTATTTATTCATTTTTCTACAATTCACGCTTCTGGCCTTCTGGCCGCTACTGAGTAGCTGTATGTACTGTATTTGCTTGACCATGTGGTGTTAATATTATATTTCTGCCCCACAGGTGTCATCATGATCAGTGTGTGAGCAGAGAGCCTCTGAGCAGACCTTAGTAAGCAACCACTGAATGTGCTGTCAGGACTATTGGTGAAGACCACTGGAAGGGCTCAATAGAGTCAGAGTTTTCCTTGTTGCTTGGACACTCAGGAGGGCAGAAAAAAACACTCGCATGGCCCCCAACACTGCTTCAGGCCTCTTGAGGTCCCCGGGTGTCCTCATTTAAATAGCTTTGCATTCAGAGTCTGAATTAATAGCACAGGCACATTGTGTGGACGGCTAAAAAAAACACTCCCCAACCTGCAGAAGGCCCTCTCTGAGAGACAGGCAGAATTGCCTGTGTGAATGGACTCAAGGCTAGGAAGGAACTCAGGCTGTTACTTAACTTATAAAGTCAACAGCTATTATGTACAAAGACAGTCACTATGCACAATAACGCCACAACAAAGTCATGTGTCTCTATGTGTATTTGTATATAGTGTGACGAGTACACGGCGTCCTCGTGAAAATCGGATATGGCTCAGCTACAATGCTGCTAAAATAAAAGAAAAAGTTACCAGACAAGACAGCACACACTGAGTAAAGAAGAGACATCTCAATACCAAGCAGGCAAAGCAGCAGTGACCTTGACCTGCTCCTATACAAACTAACCCACTACAGGACAGTAGCCTATCATAAATAGCATAAATCACATTACAGTGGGCTTATTAATCCAAGTGCTGTGATTGACAGCTTTACCGCCCAATGACTACACGCCTGTCGTGTTGATGCATGAGAGTGATAATGGAAGTGTCGCTGGTGTCACTGTAGTATTCACAGGGTCAAGTGTGACCTGCGTCCATGCAAATAACATGGTCTGTTAAGGAAGAAAAGTACCATAGTAATGTTGCTGCATTCACTGTTCTAATAGGTTTCTCAATCTTAACACCAGTAAGCTACACTGCAACTGAATGTTAACCTGGCTGGCTAGACTACAAACTGGTGATTTTAGCATGTCTTGCTTACTTATTTTTTAGTCATTCCACTCTATTCAATGTGGGAGACAGAGACAGCTTTCAAAAAGTACATCTTGCTGGCATAAAGAACTAGCTTTCATATACACAAACCAGATTAATGTGTATTTCACACTTTCCAGTCTTTTTAGTGGTACTTATGTTCATCTCTGATGATTCATTTTCTGTCCAGTCCTTAATTGAAAGGGCACAAGCAACATCAGAGCACAATAAGATACTACAAAGCCACTGTATAGAGAGAGTCTACAGTACATACACTTATACAAGATTAACATTAACAGTAATCAGGGAATTCCCGAATGACAAAAACGGATTCCTCCAGGCAATGGATGCCTACAATATCTTTCCATGATATCAATATGGTCTGCTTCCTAGCACGCTACTATGCAATAATAAAGCATAAACATACTTTAAAATAACGACAAATGCTTAACATTGCATCAGTATATTATAATATCACTCATTCACAAATCAAACCGTTAAACCACTAATAGAGACCAACCTTGCTGTATGTGCTTTGCATGCACTGTTCCTACATGAATTACATCATTCAGTCAGGAGTGGACGCGTGACCACGCAGTGTGTTCACAGGGCAGTGTGGTAGAATGTTTCATTAGCGCTGGCTCAACACTGAAATAGCACCTACACTGAGAACATGACACACTCATGACTCAGCCCAGCTGCCAATGTACACATACATACATATACAACCACCACATGCTACACGCTAGATGCTACCTGCTACATGTTACATGCGCATGCAGCTGGAACACCACAAAAATAAAGCTCTGAGAGAAGACAAAATGGCAAAGGCAGCAAGCATAGAAAGGGCAAACAGCATCTAGGCTGGGTGGAGATTTAAGAGCCAGGTTTTTCAAGGGATTCTGTTAGCATACTTTATAATATAATAACAATAATAATGATAATAATAAGCTTTATTTTTATTGCACCTTTCATGCACAGAATGCAGCTCAAAGTGCTTTACATTTGGAGAATTTAACACAATAATAGAGAGAAAAACAATGTGTAATAATACAAATAAACAAAATAATAAATAAAACTATATTCTATATAACTCTCTTATTTGTCCATATTATTTATGCTGGTCTCTAGACGTTATTCTTGCACTGTTGCACTGTTGGACTACTGTTGGACTACTTTTTGCACCTTCACCATGACACTCACTCTCTTGAGCACCTCACCATGCACAAAGAACTACAGGCCAGTCCCGGCCCTGTCACTGCAAGCATCTCATGCTTGATCACCCTCAAACACACTGTGGATTTTTTTAATTTAATTTATATAGTATATTTAGTATTTAGTTTAGTTAGTTTTTCTTATCTTCTACTGTCTCTATTGTACAGTGGAGTTTGGCTATATGTTTATA